>NC_041357.1:6812004-6894504 GCF_900634415.1 Cottoperca gobio
ACAACAAAATGTCTCACTGTGCAAACTCTTCTGGACGTTAGGTACTGTACCGACAGAGGTTAGCCTCACGTGGTGGGAATGCTAATGGCTAATGTGCTGGTGTGTCATGTACCTGGACGGAGATGACGTACACTCCAGAGTTGAGGCTGCTGTACTGAGCCACGGCATCCTGGTCCTCTGTGATCATCACTACATCCATCATACCTGCCAGGTGGTGGAAGTACCATACTGCTGCAGAGTACACACACCTACACACACACACACACACACACACACACACAGTTACTCTAGCATATAAATGATCACTACCTGCAAGTGGAAACATCATGAAGAATACAGACATCATTTACAGCTCTGTTTCATGTCTTGTTTAGTAAACTCTTTTCATGAGAGAGTGAACCTCCAGCCTTCTGTCTTTAAAAGTAACAACCTAATATAAAACACTATTGGACCACATCGCCAAGAGCCACAGCAACATGACATGGTCTGTATCACAACAACATCGTGATGGTAAACAGTACTTCTACAGTGTCATTTTCTCTTTCATCCCATTTTCATAAAGAAAATCATAAGAAATATTCCATGTTGTGGTTGATGTGCTTAAATCTGCAAGAGGTGTGTTGTACTGCTGATAAACTTAAGGGGAGACACGACAGGTGAATATGGGAAAACATTTTAAACTAATAGATATCACCATAAAACCTCCCCAGCTGATGACTTACATTAAGAAACTTATTTTGTGTATTACAAGTTTTCTGAAATTGTAAATATGTAAATGAGGCATTATCTTATTAAATATGTGCTAATTTGCAGACTTTTCTCAGAACAGAAATGTGAACACTGGATAACATCAGGTTCTATTTTCTTGTTTCATTTTGTTGACATATTAGAGTCAAATGATTTTACAGAGGGGCTTTTAGATATCTCTTTGTATCACTCCATAAATCAGAAAATACTGGAAACAGCCATTAAAAAAAACTATTTTCACCTTTTGTCCTTAGGAATAATGTTCTTTAAATCAAGCTATGAATAATATTTGAATAAACCCCTCAGTAAAGTCCTTCAGAATACAGATAGAAATGAAACTGGAGAGTTATACATATTGCAAAACACTACAGGGTAAAATAATTAACTAATAGATATTAATAGACTTTCCAAGTTGATTACTTACATTAAGACAATATTTGTTTGTACTACAAGGTAATTTTTATATATTATTATTATTATTATTATTATCTAATGCTAACCTTTGGTGAATTTAGGAGAAATCTTCAGACGCAAATAGACAAAGTTAGTAAAATAAACACCTAAATGTGTATTTTGGATGTTTCCACTGGTGTTGTTATGGAAGCACAAGTATCAAAGTCTATAATAAAGTCTCAAGTGCTCATACTTTCTTCCTTATAAAACCTGTTTCCCACCAAAATAGGGGGAAAACATCTTTTGAAAAAGTGAGAATCCCCCTTCAGCCCTGAAGAGAGAAGCCTCTTTAAAGGTTTGATTGACAGCTTCGCTGGTAGGGGGGCCCGAAGTGCCATATGGTTCTGCATCACCAGCCTGTTGCATAAGTTGAACTAAAGTTAAAGTAAATTCAGGGTTTATACATTAGTTAACTGCATTTTTAAACTTTTATCTCAAATCTGCTGAAGGACCCAGAGGAACAGATACATCACAACTATGTTAGAATGACAATCGCCCACAGTTCTCACAAAGTTCAGCAACACTGTAGTTAACCTCAAGTTAAGAAACGAGTAAGTAACAGTTAGATTATTATAACAATATATTTCCCTCTCATTCTAAAGTATATCAATACTTCAACACAGATGTATCCATGTATGCAGACAAAGTCAAACCTACATTTAATTCATTTATTAATGTTTCATTGCTCTTGATAGGACAACACAGTAGATGTTTCCCAGCAACAGATTTACACAAGTCCTTACTGGCTGAGACATTTCTTAAGTTTTAATGGTGTAACCTGATTAAGTCACTGGTTTGAAACTAGTTAGTAGTTACTAAGACCTTAAGAACAAACTTAGTAATACATTTATATCTGCTGCAACCCGAAACAGGACCTTCAGTATTTGGATCAAGTAGCCTGTGTAAAATAATGCCAAAATGGGTGCACAGCTGTTATTTAAATGTGTCGGACACGTATTTGATCAACATTTAAGTAAAGTATCAGATTGGACAACAAAATTAAAAGGACACAAATTGGAGCTAAAGAAACTACAGCTGTTCCAAAACCATTTTTTCCTTCCTGACACCGACAACTGGTACCGAGTACTGATCCGATACCAGAGCGTTAAAAACAAACATATTGTAATTGAACTGTATCGTATTAACGCTGTGCGGATGTGGTAGGATTGATATCATCGCTGTATGGCCCGGCTCAGGTTCAACCGTTTGTAAAACAGGAACAAATACGCACAAAAGATTAATGCCACAGAACTTTCTCTTATTATCTAGTTTCATAACCAACATTTAACTTAAATAAATAGTTCTAGGAATAAATAAGTATTCCTTTAATAAATTGTAAAGAAGTACTTGATCCCTACTACACACCACGTTCTTCCTCTGAGTAGCTTCTTCTCTCTGTGAAGTCGTGTAACTACATGACCGGCTACTCCCAGCTACAACCCGACCTGCGGCTTCTAATTGCACCTTATAGTACTTGTGATGTTGGGAAGGTAATAGGCACTGACCTGGTTTGCCACTTCTCCTGGCTCTCCCCCTTCTCTCGTGGACAGTAGGAATACTCTTGAAATTCATTGGCAAACAGCACACAGTCGTGTCGAGGGTCTTTGAGCAGGTTCCGCAGACGGTTGTGTTGCCTGCACAGACACAACGGCACAGACACTCTTAGGTCCAAATCATAGAGATAACGGAAACAATAAATACAGTAGATTAAAGGAAAAGTTCAACATCTTTGGAAATCCACTTACTCACTTCTATTGCCAAACGTTAGATGAGAAGATTATCTGTACAATAAATATGAAGCTACTGCTGGGTAGCTTCACTTCGCACAAAGACTGGAGACAGAGTGAAGCATCCACAGGTAACAACACCTGCCCACAGTACCAGCACCTCTAACCCTCACTTATTAACACTTCATTCTCATTTGTTCAATCTATACAAAAACCATAGTGTTAAAAACAGCCTGGCCAAAACATTGTCGGGTAGATAATCTATTTTAATACACAAGATAAAATGATAATAATAATAAGCTTTATTTATATAGAACCTTTCATACAAGAATTGCAGCCCAAAGTGCTTCACAGCAAAAACATAACAATTAGTACAAGAATGATGCAGTATCTTCTGATATACAGTATAGACTAAAAGCAAAGATGCAAAGAAACTCAAAGGTCATCACACACACACACACACACACACACACACACAACACACACACACACACACACACACACACACACACACACACACACACACACACACACACACACACACACACACACACACACACACACACACACACACACACACACACATGGGTTGAGTGAATGGAAAACTGCAATTACTGACACAGTATGGCATCAGAATATGCTCTACCAGCTGTGTCTACCTACCGTTAACAAAGGTGAAGCATCATCATATTAATGATGCAACATTGTAAAATGGCGGGCTAAGCAGGAATCAAATAAGAAACCCAGAGGTCATGTGGGACTCTTTATTTACAGCCTTCATCACGTTTGTCAAAAGCGCTTCCGTGTGTTTGTGTGGGAGACGTATTTCAAGTCACGGGCCGGATCTCATTCAGCCTGGTCAGCAGCAGAGCTTTGATATAAATCAGGCTGTGTTCTGTTCGTTGGTGTGAGTGTACCTGCGTCCTTTGCTGTGCTGCACACCCTGGCAGGCGGTCTGCGTGAAGACGATGCCCTGCAGCTCTCTGATCTCCAGGATCTCCAGGTAGTCCACCACCACTCCGACATCAGGAAACACATAGTGGGTCAAATCTCCTGGCAACACCTTGCCATCTGGTTGGGAAGTGAGCAGGGACAACTGATCATATCCATGCTCCTTTTGATTGAAATACTGATTCACTTCAACACCAACATAAGTCCAGATGCCCACGTTTGTATTGTAACACTGATGCAGACACCTAGAAACAACCTTTTTTGTTTATTACTAAACACTCCACTGTTTAAGTGTCAACATTTATCAAAGGAGGTAAGCGCAAACTACTTCATTACAAAACAAAGGCTCCTGCATTTAACAGTTCAGTATTTCTGTTGTTGCATGTTTTATGGCTGAAACTAACAGATACATTGATTTTTATTATCTATAGATTATTTTCTCAATTTATCGTTTGGTCTATAAAATGTCAGAAAATAGTCAAAAGTGTCGATCCCAGTTTCTCAAAGTCCAAGGTGAAGTCTTTAAATGTCTTGTTTTTTCAGTCGGTAAGCCAAAGATATATATATTATATTGTTGTACTATACTATATAATATGGTATACTATAAGAATCAACCAATTATCAGTCCCGGACAATTATCGGCAGCATTTCAATGTAATTGTTTTTTTATCTGATTGCCGATATAACAAACCAATATATAAATAATACAGTACTTTGGCTGTGACGAGGCCCCCTCCCCCCTCTCTCTTTCTGGATGGATGTACTAAAGAAAAGGTCTAAAAGTGCAGTAAAAGTTCTCTAATAAAACATTTGCTTTATTAAAAGCATTTAAACTAAGTTTTGAGTTGTATTTTGTGTTGATGTGCATTTTGACACTAAATAATAGCCTATTGTTTACGAATATTGGTTATTGGCCTAAACTAATAATTGGTATATTTCTGGGCTAAGACAAAAACCATATAGGTCGATCCCCTACTATACTACTATACGTTGAATTATGTCTCATATCCCATACTATATCATAATGCACCATAAAAAACAATAGCATGTGAATTTGTTACATTAACACTTGCACTACATTATATTATGTTAATACAGACAAACACTGAGTACCATTACTTATTCATATCGTTTACAGACTTCTTGCCTCTGCTTCTATTAATCACACCACTCTCACTTCACCATAACATTTGTCTCCAAATGCTCTTTTATCGTTTCTATTTTTAATATATTCTTATTTTAGTTTATGTACTTCCTATTCTACATAGCTGTTACTTTCTATACTACTTATCTTGTCCATATACTGCGGCAACAACCACATTTATCCGCTCGGGATCAATAAAGATATAGTATCTTAATCTTTGGATTAGTGAAATAAAGCCACTGTCTGGTGTATTGTCGCGCTCTTATCGGTAATATGAGCTACAGTGTGTATTTGGTCGGTGGTTCATTGTGAAAGTAAATACAAGGCTGTGTTGTGCCTTTGTTTTGAGCTGACCTACCGTTGCCACAGTCCGCCTGACACAGAGAGCTGTAACAGGGAACCTGCTGTCTCAGATAATGTTCCCGCACCACACGGACCTTCCGGCCCCGGCAGCTCTTCAGATGCAGGATCTTCTCCGTCTTAATCATCCTCTGATCTCAGGCACGAGGCTTGTGTAGCCCTGCTCCTCTTAATCAGCTGTTTTTATCACAACGCGGGAAGCGACACTTGTAAACACTCACACCGAACTTCAGGGAAGTGCGTAGGGCAACCCCGCTGACGTCATGACGCAAAAGTGGCTCCTTCTCTTGCTGCGTTCAGGTGCTGTTGGACGTACAGGATTTATTAGCGTAGTATTAAATAAGGGTCATTAATATTTTGAGCTTGTGGAATGAGGTTCACAAGTTATTTCATAGCCTGCAGTTGTAAATCACCTTTTCTTTAAGAAAAGTTCATGACAAACAGCAGAAATGGGAATTCTCACAAATTCAAGTTTGTGAAAGTGTGGATGGAGAAGTCTTTTTGCACTCAGACATCATTTGCATGTGTAACACGTTTTTGTAGCTGTAGAAATATGTTGTGTATGTTTAATTAAAATGTGTGTTTGTGACAGAACAATTATTATTAATATTTTTATGTATTACAAAAATGTATGGTTCCGGCTTCACAAATGTAGAGAGGTGCTTTGTTTTCTTTTGATTATTTAAATCTATTTTAAATTATTAAGTGTAGCTCAGTTTTCTTTAAATATTTTTAACTTTTAATACATTAGGTACATTTTCCTGATAATACTTACAGTTCATACTTTTACTTAGGTAACATTTTAAAATGTAGGACTTTTACAGTGTGATAAGACCATCTCAAATGCAGGAAATTAAGTCTCTCAAACTCAAATTTATTTAGTGGACATAACCTCTGCCATCTTGAATGAATATCAATGATATTTCAGGAGAAAAAAGGTCGATATCAGGCTGTTGTAAACCGATGTAGTGCGGGGGGTGCTCAGTGTATGCACCAGCAGCAGCTGCATATTTTGGTTCCCAAACTTTCAGCTAGTAACATTACATTTGACCAACAAACTTCAACACGACGGTGCTTCATTTAAAACTGTGAACACAACAGCTAATAGGCTACACGCTAACTGTATGCTATCCCCTGAATACAAAACGGTGGAGAAAGGACAAACTGATGAAGAAACCTAGCTAATAAACCAAACTGAGTTTCTCTCTCAGGAGGAGTTTTTTTCAAACAAGGGACGAAACACAGGTGAATATTGGACTTCAACTCAACAGGTGACCGAAAAGAAAGTGACGGCCATGCTGCTCTGCTGGATGTGTAAGTACTTTTATGCTAGCCATGACAATAAGCTAAATGCAGTGGACAAAGTATGTATGTCTTTAACATGAGTAATACAATAATCAGATAAAAGTATAAAAACAACTAGTTCCATCACTGTCAAAACAAATGGGTTAGTTTTTATTTTTTTATTTTACGTTAATGGTTTACAATGTTATCATAAAAAAATCAAGCATGACATTTATATGAGTAGTTTTTAATTTTGTTGTCGATACTGAAGTGACACTTAAATCATTATTTGACATCAATCAAAAACCGCAAAGCCTCGGTGGTTTTTTTCCACAAGCGAAAGCGGCGGTGAGGTGGGGTTACTCCTCTCGCTGCCTCCGCTGCTCTTTGGCCGCGCTGTGGAGAGAAGCTGCAGCAGAGCACCAGCAGAGAGGAGAGACTGAGCTCAAGTTGGCAACTACTGTACACCGACACGGATGCGGAGGACTTTACTCATGCTTCTAGATAGACTTCTTATAGAGAATCAACTTAAAATTAAAATAAATCTTCCACGTCATCTCTCAGGACGCTCCTTTTTAATAACACATTTATATACATATAGTCCACCAGAATGAACTTTATTTAGGACGCATCCTTCCTGCAGGTAAGCTCTAAAGCCGTTATTGTTGACCCTTTCGTGTTTTTAATGACTTATTTTACATACAGATGACCAGTTATACATTGCATTATAATAATCTGACACAAACAAAGTGTGTGGTTTGGTTGTATTGAGTATATAATCACATCATCGCACTCATGTGGGCTATTAAAATATAATATGCATTCCTGAATTATTGTTAACGCGTATTGCTCTGTTGTTACATTAGTAGCTCTATTGTAGAATATCCTGCTGAAGTTGTAATTACAATACTTGCAGCATACGGAAAAAACCTTGTAGTGTGATGTGTGATATTTATACCTTTTTATTTATTTAATTTAGTTATAAATAAGCTGCATATCTGGAAAATCCAGATACATAATTGATTAAATTGTGTGCAAAATTGGCAACATTTTTAATTAGTCAAACTCAAGAAAGGTAAACATGATTGCTATTATTTGTTAATAATGACCTTATATTAATTTGACATATTCTTTTTCAGTTTTAATTGGCCTACTATTATGTATTTACATGATCACTGTTGTTACTGCCGGTTTGAGGATTTACCTAGAACACTTTGTGTCATATATTCTTTAGGAAACTATGCTTTCTTGACTTGTTTATTCTTATTTACTGCAGTTCTCCATCTCTTCACTTTATTGTGCATTTCTCCTGTCCCAGACCTCTTCTGAGTTTAATTCCGGTGATCTAATCGGTATAGTCGACCTTGGCCGACGGCTGAATGCAATTAGCTGTAATCAAGTAGCTGGTAGGACGGAAGAATGGAGCTGCTACCTGAACTAAACACTGCAGTGAGCTACTGTGGATGATGAGAACTGAAAACCGATGGTGTGCATAGACACAGTTGTGTCTATGTCTGGACTCTACGTTGTTGGTCTAGACTCTGTCTATGGTTTTGATGATAATTAGATGGGTCAGGATGATCATTGCTGTTGTAGTATTTCCATTGATTCCCCTGAGGCTTCACAGCAGGCGGACTTTACACACTGTCAGCACTAGATGGCGATCTTGAGCAACGCACATGTAAGCCAACAGCTGGCCTACAAGACTGAAGTGTTGCTGATTACTCATACATACAGGTAGTGTGCACTTTTTGTTCGTTTTATAGGCTTTTTAAAGAAAATATCAAGGATTTATTTTACCACTGTGGTGTCGCCTTTTGGAAATTTCTTGCCAACAAAATCTCTGATTTGTTAATATGTGAATTCTGCAGATTCAAGTTGTCCTTTTAAGGTCCTGGAAACTAGAAAACCGTACCTTGATTTAAAAGTGTGCAATGTGCAGTCCAGCTTCTAAAACTCAAGTCTTTGTATATTTATAAGCAAACCATTTGAAGATTTCAGTCCTGCCCTACAGTTGGTGCCTTTTTAAATGATTTCTTCCACATCCTACGCAGCTAGTTATGCAAGGTTTATTGGGGTCTGAAAGATGACTAGTTAATGAAGGGTCTCCAACTAACATGCTAACTGGTAATCCCTTCCCCGTTGAGCTTTCTATCTCTTTCCATTTTGATCTATAATTCGGTTTACACTAGCCAACTAGCTGCTGAATTTGAGCTGCTCTATAACAAGCTCAGACACGGAAGGGCTCATCCATCGCTATCCTTTTATAGTTGTAGAGTTTTATATCTTACTTTAAAAAATAAATAAAAAAGGTACTGGTTGGAGTAAATAGAAAATCCTTGGTTGGATATTAATCTTTACTGAATCTGTGCGCCATTAAAATAGATTGAATATTTGTGTTCAATGACCTGAGCATGTGCAGCTCAAAGCCAACAGGCAGACTGAAGTAAACCAATGCAGAGAGAAAGAGAGAGACTTGGCAAGTGCTTGAGTGAAGTGCTTTTCAGTTTCTGTGTTGTGGTCTCTCCTCAAGCAGCCCTCTGAGCTGCTGTAGTTGGAGAATGTGCTGTGCAATATGTCACCGAGACGTTTGTCACAAATGTGCCCTCGCAAAAATAGCAATGCAGCTTTTTGATGACTCTCGAGCTCTTACTTTAATTAGATTAGTTTCACTTTTGAAGATGATGCTGTTTGTGTGGCTGCTGGGGTGGAGGTGGATGTTAGGGTCTCAGGATCACTGGAGCTCATGTCTTGTACTTGAAGTAAGCTGAAGCAGTGCTTGATTGGAAGAAGAGTAATATTTAATATATGCATGATCCCTGTTGTCATCCAGGTGAATATAGCTGTGTTTTAGTTGAAAAGGATTCTATGTTTCTAATAATCAATGATTAAAAAGCCACGATGTAAAATGCCAACATGCACATTTCATGCTGGTTTTAAGCATTAAATGAGAAAACCATATTTTGACTCAAGTTTTCTCTTAGATTTCTGCATCGTCATGTTTAAGGTACTTAAAGGGAGTGCTACCAAGCTCTTATTATGAGCCATAAAAGAGTAAAATAGAGGTGATTTCTTTACGATGTGACAAAAGGCTGTTAGAGAAAATTAAGACTAAAAATAAAAATGTTCAGCCATTCTTTGGAGAAAAAAAAATTAAATATGAATTAATTATGGTTAGGAAAGCCTTCAGTAGTCCAGCTAATTGTGGCTGCAGCAGTAGGAGTCATTCATTGATAATTTATTCTCAAGCTCATGAAAAGACAACACTTTAAATGCTCTGTGGGCCACAACTTAATAACTGTTCCCTCCACACTTCTGTGATTTAGCCATCTAACGGTAAACATATTTCCAATCACTGTTTAAAGAATAACCGGGTGTTGAGGGCAGCGTATTGCAGTGTGTCTCCAGCAGAAAATAGTTCCTCCAGGCCAGCTGCCCTCCCATGCATACCAACCAAACAGTCCGCTGCCCCCCCAACCACAGAGCCATTAAACACCTGGTGTGATACAGAATACAGCAGGAATATTGGAGCAAGCGCTGCACTGTTCCTCTGGGCTTTTTTCTTGGAGCATGTGGAAGCGTTTTGTCACCGACATTCAATGATGTTCGTTCCGACGGCCGGAAGTACTATTTGTCAGTCTAGCAACACATTAAACTAGACTTCCATTTCCATTCCTATTTCATTCCAACATGCTATTCATATTCATGCTCATTTTAGAGGAAAAAAATTGCTTCCTTGAGCACGTCAGGCAACATTTGCAAAAGATGAACGATTCTGGCCGCAAAGAAAATTCTATTTTACATGACAATGTCTTATTGAAGACTCAAAACTCGGCTGTAATGTATAAGAGGCTGGGTCTCATGTTTTTATTTTTTTTCCAATGAAGTTAATTTGTACATTTTGTGTTTGTCACAGAGATATTGCACATTTTTCTTTCTATTATCTCCTAAACGTGAACCGATAATTCATGCAAAACCCATTATGAGGAAATTGTAATATGACCAGATACAAGATAATAAGGATTTGGCATTAAAGATCACCTCTTCTAACAGCTGATGGCAGATGGATTGCCCCGTGTGAGAGTCAGAAACGATCTGTTTATTTGAGTCTGGACAGACCGCGATCCTCAGCGGCAGCAGCAGCCGCTGTGTTTCCAGTCTGCTGAACCCTTTCAACTGGGAATCCTCCGTGTTATGTCAGATCAATACACGTAATCAGTGTTGATAAATGGGAGAACACCGGCTGTTGTTTCTCAAAGGCATGTTGTATTGGAGTTCCAGTGACTGCGGCTAGCTGCCTTTACATAGCAAGTTTTGCCTGAACTGCATTACTGCACATACGATGGGGAACAGGACAATGTCAAAATGTATCGTAATCTTTAGGCAGTTTCTTGTTTGTAAAAGATGTTTCTATGGATTTTGTTCTTCTGTCCCAACTACTCGTCTGAGTGCATAGATGACGAAAAACAAATTAGATGAAAATTTAGCTGTGGCGTTCCAGAGCGTAAGCGGCAGAGAAGGTGTGTGTGTGTGTGTGTGTGTGTGTGTGTGTGTGTGTGTGTGTGTGCGCGTGCGATGGGAGTTATGAATTATGGAGGGACTTTATCAAGAAGTTTGAGCACCGTTCTCCCATTCTCAGGATGAGGCAATGGCAAAACATCAGTCATGAAAATAGCTCATAAGGTGGAGGTAAAATGGAGAAACCATTAAGGCCAGCAGCCCATCAGCTCTCAGCATCTTATTCATCCGGCAACAAAGGCAGAGCGGAGGAGAAAAAAAAAAAGAATGAAAAAGCAACATGAAAGACTTTTAAGTGGTTCTGCCTGGTGGGTACTTTGGAGTGGACAGGAGGGAGGGTGATGGAGCTGACCATTACAAAACATTGTGAATGCTCTCCTCGGGGCAAATGGATGAGTAACACTTTATATTCGAAATATCCAGGGGCTTCTTTGTGCGTGTTGTTGCTGCACAGGGAGAGAGCGGCAGCTTCTTCACTCAGGGTCACATGTTGTTTTCTTCCAGCAAGTTTGTGTGAGTTTGAGTTTTACAGTAGCTTTCAAATTCAGAGGTCTAATGGGGTAATGGATGAATAAAAAGGTACAATCAGTTGATTAATTGCTTGTTTTCTTACAGCAAAATGCTTAAAAAGCCTCGTTCCAGCGTCTCGATTGTGAATATTTGATGGGTTTGCTCGTCTTCTAAAATAGTAAATTGAAAGTCTTTGTCTGTCGATGGGACAGAATATATTTACAGATACATGTGGGCTCTGGGAAATGGTGATGGCCACGTTTCACTATTTTCTGACATTTTATAGACCAAATGAATAATGGAGAAAATAAGTTACAGATGAATCAATCATCGTTCGTTGCAGCTCGACACAGTTTTCCCTTCAGTCAGACATCCTCATGAACGAGTCAAACTGACGTTCAAACAGGCAACTGGTCTAAAAGTAAGAAAACATGGAGTCTATCTATAAGGATAACAATTGCCTGGGAGAAAATATTGTATGTATTATAAAAGCCATTTGAAATCACTTAACATTATAACCTTTTTATAAAGTAACATTTAATAATAATAATAATAATAATAATAATACATTCGACTTCTATAGCTTTTCTTGTAACTCAAAGACGCTTAATTTAAATTGGAAGACACAACATTTCAGTGCAAATTATGTCAATATGTAATAAACCACTTCCGTGTTTGGACAAATGCACTTCAGTGGTGTTTGCTGTCCTCAGCTGAAAACAACAGCATTGGTTGAATGTAGGCCAGGGCTGCCACTATGGATCATTTTCATTATCGATCGAATCAACCAATCAATTTCCAAATTAATTGATTAATTATTTGGCTGAGAAAATGCTAGAAAATCGTAAAAAATAAAAAAAACCAATTGAATTGAATTAGTTTGAATGACCAGCTCCCTAAAACCCAAAGATATTTAGTTTTCTACGACATGAGACAAAGCCGCAAATCCTCACAATTAAGATGTGTTAAGAATTTTATCTTGGAAAATTATCTAAATAGTTTCAAATGAATCAACTAATCGATTAACCGACTAATGGTTTCTCCAGTTAAATATTCAAATGCCTAAAACATTTAACTGACTTAATTCACTTCTTGTGGCTGTGCAAATGATGCTTTGTCAACTCTGCTTTATTTTTATTTATTTATTTTAATCATACCACCAACTTGTTGTGCCTACAAAGATCAGGAAGGGAGATCAGCAAACACATGAATCTGTTTGTGAATCATTCAGTTTAGTACGGATTTGAAGGGTTTTGTGTTTTTCCAAAGTTCAGCCAAAATCAATTTTCTGAACACAATTGGGGTTGGAAGTGGGACACACAGTTGTATATGATTGGTTTATAGAAATTACACCAAAACATAATACATGTCGTGGTTTCTTTGTTAGAAAGTAGTTCAAATGAAATGTTTGTGGATTACGCAGCGTAACAAGGACTCATTGGGATCATTTATATATCATCTCTGTGTGATAGTGTGGTGAAACTGAAGCTCGGTCCATCTTAAAGTTTAATTATTTCAATAAATAATACACTCCTCCTTAAGTCATATGCTCAGTTGACATTTGTATTGCAGAAGAGATGCTGATTTGCTGAGTGGAACATGATGGTACAAAGGTTTAGCTTTAAGGCTCTTATAAGGCAAGGTGTCAGTGGGGGGGGGCGAGGTTTTGTTTTTGTCCTATTTTTCTCTCACCGGTGACCAAAGTACCCTGTAGCTTACAGGGAGCACTCCTGTTTCGGAGAAGACCTGCACTGTGTGCTTTTGAAGTGGATTTTCTTGATAATAGCAATGACATTTTTAATATCTCATTTTATACACAAAAACAATGCAACACAATGTGTTATACAAAACAGGTAGATTGAACATTAGACTAGAAAAAGACTGACGCACACCTGGGAACCTTAAAAACAAAGCAGAAAAACGTAATTAATTTCTGTTGAACTACTTAACAAGAGGTTTTTCTATAGGGTTGAAACCGTTCTCTCCACAGTCACAAACTTTAATTTCACTTCTGTGTGTGCGTCGTTCGCAGTTCTGTTGGTATGATGCAGGTTTTAATGAGATATGGACTGCAGCATGACGAGGCTTGTAAGTCCTTTGCAGGCGGACGTAGGTTTAATATACAGGCAGACGCGTGCAAAGTAATGACCTGCTCTTTTCCACAAAAGACGATTCGACATAATGGTCCAGTATTTTGATGGTATTTAATTGAACAAGTCTACAATCCTAAAAACCGCACATTTAAAAACACTATACCGCCGGTTCAACTGGCACCTGTAAAAAGTTTTACTTTACTAGAATTCGAGTTGTGTCACGCCGCCTCAGTGGGACTCGACAGCGTCTCTGCACAGTCAAGTGATCAGGTACCGAATAGCCTGAAATGATGCCAGCTGGGAATTTGTGTGAGATTTTTGTGGCATTTTTCTCGCTGCTTTCATTAAACATGAGAGTCTGGAGACGGACAATCCATATCATTATGTTCCTCGTAATAAGTAATGACCTTGCCTGCTCTGGGAGACGAGTGGAACCAAATTATAGCAGAGATCACCCTGTGACACTGCACCGCCACTGGTACTGAGTGAGGGAAGAATTTAATTCTGCTGCTGCATTTATTTTGATTGCGTCCCGAACATGTAGAAAGCTCTTGTCAGTGTCCTCTGAAAGAAAACACAAGTCAGATTAGAGAAGTGCTCGCTGGCTGAATAGCCTCTCCATTTTTAGTGTTTAGTTACTTTCTCTCCTCGGATTGGGCCTTCACGTGAAGTTGTCGACTTCCAGCTAACCAGATTTGACAGCTTCCCTCAGAGAAGACCCTGAGAGCTGAAAGCATTATAGTGGATTATACTAAGTCCAGCAAAGCACAGCAAGACTTGCTCATTGTAAAGTGATCCTCCTACTTTCCTGAAAGTCTGTCGTCTGTAGAGCGTCTCTAACGGGTTAGTGACTGACCGCGCTGCGACAGCCGCTAACCAAACACAACAAGGTGTACTGGTATTGTGCTCTGCTTGTGCAGCTTTTGATCAAGCAATACAAACTGAATCAACACCTGATGCTACCGAGATATCAGGGTCTCATTCTTAGGGAGGAAAACTCTTACGTTTATTTCTTTTTTTTAAACCCATCTGTTTGTTACGACTTTACCATCTGTTGCTGAGCCACCTGTTTGACCAATTGTCTACAGCTTTGCAGATTTTTGGTTCAATGTATTTAGTGCCAAAACAGGATTAATCCACTAAAGGCTCCTGGGGCAGAACGTTTTCTGTGGAGCCCTTTTGAGATAATTTACAATAAAGCAGGGTCATCCTGATGGCCAAGGGTTGAGACACCTTCCCAATCTCTTCCCCCTCCTTCTCTGACATCGCTCTACTTTTAACTATCCCATAAAAAAGGCATAGAAATGGCCCAGAAATAAAAACTGACCACAAAGTAATTGCGGCATAGATAACCTGGGACTTCTGGGTCCCTGGGGCAGTGACCCGCTCGACATGGTTGGTAATCCAGCCAATTAGTGTCTCACTGACGAAGACTTCAACAGCATCTGCTGGAAAACATAAGCATCTCCTTCTATATTAATTTAAGCCTTGGTGCACTTTCCATGAATGAATTCCATCGTGAGTTTCTTTCCTAAACCTAAAGCTGCTGTTGCTGCACCTTATTTCAGCTGAGAATCTGCTGAAGCATTTTCATATGAGCTAAGACACTACAGATGACCTTCAGTCTGCTAATGAAGCAAAGTGCTGATTGCCGTGTGCTGCTGCGCATTGGAAACACCTTCATGTGCTCTGATGTGAATTCTAAAGCGAATATCCGACGGAACTTTGGAGATAAATGTTCTTTCTTTTGCTTTAATGTTAAGGCTGCGACAACATACTAATTATGACTGACAATCCTCAGAGGTTTAATATGCTGATAGATTTGGACACGCAAGCATTTAATAAGGAGACGGGTGATAAAGCCCTGTTAGCATTAAAGGGTCTGCTTGGATTTGGTTAAGAATTAACCTTTTTTTTTCCTGGAAATTAAAGTAATCTGTGCAATTGGCATTTGAAAAATAAATATTGACAGGTTATAACTGTAATGTATCCTGCGTGTGTGTTGCTCCTCAACAAAAGCGGTCAGGGACACTTGTGTCATCCAGCATCAGCAGCCGTTTAATGTAAAAGCTGCAGAAAACGATCAGGAATCACATTTACAAATACTGTACATGTACATTTTATGTAAGCATCTTAATCAAAGACATAGTTTATTCTGGCTTCTCTCACGCAACTCTAGTATGGGTGTTTCTGTTAAAGTTAGTTTGTGCTCGGCGCTGACAGAGTATTGATACATCTGAGGTCTGCTTTCTGTTACAGAACAAGGTCTGAATTTCACTTTGTTTCTGAGAGTATTTGAGGTAGAGGGTGGAAAGGATGATTTAATGTTGCAAACATGGCTTTACATCTCTGCTCAAAGCTACATCTATATGTGTCAAACACTCACTGCTGATTCACTGTTCATTTGCAATAAGGCTTAAAGTCGCAGCTCTGTGAGACTGTACTCAGACACAGCAGGTTTGTTCGGTGCTGACGTCAGCATGCTGACATCCTCACAATGACGATGTTAACATGCTGATGCCTGAGACCTAATGTTTTCTATGTTTAGCATGCTAACATTAGCTAATTAGCACTAAACACAGAGTACAGCTGAGACTAATGGGTATGTCACTGCAGGCATTTGGCCACAAACTAAAGTATTGGGACATATTCTGACCAGAGAATGTTGTTCTTAGGGTCCATCGTCTGGGAACCATGAGCGTCTGCGCCACAATGTGTGTCGATCTATCCAGCAGATGTTGAGATATTTCACTGGTTTGAACAATAATCTGGACCTGCTGGTTGCTCAAGGTGAAAGTCAGGGGATATTTCACTCTGGACCAGAGTGGTGAACACGCCCACCAGCGATGTGGCCTTCCTCAGAGCTGCGCGGTAACTTTGCAAAAACCTCCACAAAAGTCGAAGAATCAAGCTGTCATGTCTGCACTGAATCCTGTTCAACATCCTAACAAACTCAAATGTCTGCTGAATATAAAAATCTATGTTCTTTCACACCTTTTCAAAATTCAAGGATAACTGCTTTGAATTGAATATTTTTGTTTGGGATAAGTGTCTTGGTTAACAGTCCTGCAAGATGATATAGATTTTCTCCCGCTGATTGATGACCTGTCAATCATGAATCCAAAGTGATGCAGAGTGAAGAACATCATTCCATGTTTTGAGTTTTCCTCTTCTGTGGCCAAATAACAATTCACAATTTCAGTTTCTTGTAGCTTTAATTGATTCTTAACATGCTTGAAAAATGTTGTGTTGTGTATTTTCTTTAATCAATATTAGTCACATTGTTTCAGACCCTCTGAATACCACGTGCTTTGGCAGCAGAGGATGCAGGCTGGCAGTCTGAAATTGAGAGAGAATTGAAAAGGCCTGCAGCCACCCTGAGAGTACATTTTGAAATATGGCCATTATTATGCAGAAAGTGCATTTCCCCATTAAATAAATCCCACAATCTAGCTGAGCTAAACCTACCTCTTGTCTTTCCATCACAGGACATACACACACACACACACACACACACACACACACACACACACACACACACACACACACACACACACACACACACACACACACACAAATAAAAATAATTTAAGTTTTTTTTTTTTAACCCCAGTGCTCCCTCTTCATTTCTGTGGCGATCAATTATTAGCCCGTTTATCTCAATGACAGGTGGGCCGTCCTCTGCGGGGCTGTGTGTGACTTTTTACAAATAGTGCTGATATGTCTTCTTATGTGTGCCAGCTCACCCAGGGGAATATCACGACTAACCCGCAGCCTCCTGGATTAACTACTCTAACTGTCTGTCAATAGGCACAGGGGAGTGGACGCCTTCAGAGGAAGGGCTGAACTGAGCACAGCTCTGGGCGGGTGTGAAGGCAGAGCTGCCACGAGTTATAACTTCAATTTGAAAGTTGCATATATTTTTGATTTTAGATGTTGAACATGCAGTGCTTTAATTTAAAGCTGCTCTAATTAATATGTTTATATTAACAATGGGTCAAATTCTGTGTGTAATGTGGTGTAATGTTAAATGTGTCTAACAGTGACAAGCACAAAGAAAATGATCACTCGGCTCTGCAGTTCCCCTCCAGTGTTTTAGCCTCTTTCAGCTCATTGTTTTGGTTGTAGAGCCCGCTATTGTTTTGGTTCACTCTTACAGCTCATCAGAGTTGTTTCCAGCTGTTTTCAGTGGATAAGCTCTGACAAACCCGTTGATTCTTAAAGGGCGTAGAAATAAAATGTTGCCATTCTTAATCCCAATGATTGTGCAGATTTAGAGTCTGGAAACAGGCTCCTCTGCCTCCGCCATTAACCGTGTTGTTTTAAAGCCATTCCTGTGAGGACTTGGCTTTACATCGGGGGGTCATTTCTTTGCAGGAAAATAAATCTTCTCCTAATTGGCTGGTCTCTTAAGGGACTATTGCAGGCTTTCCTAGAGGATTTTTCTAAATAGTGCTGCTTCCATGTTACATGGAAGCAGCACTATTATACAACCTTCTTCCACTTTGTTTTCCAACATAAATGTAATTTAGAGTGTTTCCATTGTGGCTTTTCTTTTCCACTTTTCCATAAAGCGGTGACTGGTGAGTCACCCAGGAAACAACTGTTTTCTCCCATCTGGAGTCCTGTTGCTTGTTCATAGCTGCCAAACGTAGGTCTCTCGGGGCCTCCCTTACTCACTAGTTCCTCCCTCCCACACGGACTTCTGTTTGCCTGGGAAACGTTCTTGTATCCTTCTTTTGTTCTGATTTTACCAGTAACTGGACACATACAGGTGTTTTCTGTATAGTAGCTGCCCACTGCCCCTGATACAAGGATGGGTTAAGCGCACAGTCTAAATGTCCCTGTGGGGGCTGTGCTGTGTACATGTGTGGTCAGTTGGTAATGATTTTCCCTGTAAAGTTTCTGGGACATCGTATTTTATGTTTTGGCAATGTTTCAGATGGTTGTACAAATGTGCTGTTACTGATGCTTCCAATATAATGTATGTGCTTCTCCCTGTCGTCATTGTCGTTTGAATCCAAAACAACTTCCACACAGCGATCTACAAAAGCTTTTACACATTTTCATCAGAGCTGCAGATGAACAAATGCGTTTGTTTTTCCTCAGCATCACAGGGTTTACTCTGTTGTTCCTGCAAAGCTTTTTACTTCACTGTATCGTACTCCCTATCTTTGACTCATCAGATTTATCTACATTGGATGTTCTGGTTTATGTTTAATTTGCAATCATTTTTAAAAAGGAAGGTCAGATGGAGAATAATTGCATGAAAATAAAACACATGTGCAGGAGAGGTGGAAACCCACTACGGGCTTATCTAAAAACCTCACATAAGAGACAAAGTAATATATATAAATACAATAAATCAATTTACATGCATATCTTTGACATGCCTTATCATATTGTAATTTATGATGAGCTGCTAATGAAAAAGACAGCAGTGTGTTGAAAACAACTAAATCTAATTATTTACTTCTTAATTCTGGATACAGATATGGACATAGATAATTACATGCACTTATCATATGTATGTAAGTTAGGCTGCCATAGATAACGGCTAAGAAGATTATTCAATACAACATTAAAGCACTTTTGAGTCTGATTTTGTTTGTAGACAAGGACAGAATCATTAATATGCTGGACCTACAGGATTGTAACAACAGTCCTCAAGATGTGCAGTGCGTTGGTAGGTAAAGGTTCTGGATTTGCTTAATAAAGGTACATATTTTAAAGAATGTTAATATGAAAACTAGCCATTACATTTCAAGTAAAGTGGAGAAGTTGCACCATAGGACTTTGAGAAAGTTGCTATTGTGACATGTTTTTTGCAGCACTAGAATCTTCTGAACATATGTGTGAAAAGATCACAGTAAGTGCCGTAAGGTTCGGGTATATTAGGCTGTAGTATAATGTTAGAAGAATGTAATAAAGCACAAATACTTCTAACAATCCTCAGAGTTTTATAAATTATTGCAAACAAAATAGTAATATGATCTTTCCAAGTGAGTTTCTCATCAATTGAAATCCAAGAAATGTTGTTAACTTGTAATATTTCTTTCACCATCAGGTGTCAATATCAAAGTTCACTAGTTATAAATTCACCAAATTATAATCCATCTTCCCTGCAAACGAGAATCTTTCACATTTAATGCCAATTTATTTGTCTGACTGAATCCATTTTGAATATGTGAGATGGCCGGAGTTTATTTCATTAAGGATTACTGTCAATTTGATATATAGTAGAATATTATGATCTGCAAATAATATTTGAAATATATTGTTGTACACTGCTGCAAGATTGTTTATGTAGATAAGAAACTGTACAGCTCTTAAACTCTTCCTGCTCAGACTGCACAGTTTCTTTTCAGGGTGCAACTCACTCTTGCCATATGTTGATGCAGCCTGGGTACAATTCGGGAGCGTCTAGTTGCAACATATCTTCCTGCAAATGCAAATACAGCAGAATTGTTGTCATATCAGAGATTCATTGAGGCATTAATCAAGTTTATGATGAGATTAATCGTACAGCCGTATAGCCTAGATGTGACATTTCAAACCTCGCTGATGCAACTCTAATCATGTTGTAATGGTTTTTTGTGATGATTTGCCCAAAGCGTACCAGCATCATGTACGTTCTTTGGGACTTAAACTGTGCTAACCCTAACCCTGCACTGATGGTAATGATGAGTCTAGACAGTTTCAAAAGACGTATTTTCAGTCAAAGTGAAATAGTTCCAGAACTTACTATATAAGTCTAAACTGAATCTATATAGTCTGATACACTCCTGAGTGAACCATTAACGTTCGGTGCTTAATGCAGCATCATACTTTGGCTTCTAATCAATGTAAAGGAGGGTGGGGTGGGTGGCTCTGCCTGACAAATCCCAGAGCGTGAGTTGTGTGAGTTTGGCTCTGACAGGCTTCACTCATGAATTACACAGCTGACATCGCAGCGCTCTCGGGAGAAAAGTTCCTGCTGGGATGTCGAGAGTTTGCATCAGTTGTTTGTTCTTGCAGACCTTGATAAAAGCTCACCCCCTTCTCTGCGACTGCACTAAATGCCCTTTTAAGTCTGGCGTGTGTGTTTGGATATAAATACAGAAGCCTAACAAAGAAAGTAGAACTTGTAGTGTGAATAGTTGGGCGATGGTGTTGCCTTGCGTCCTGAGATTTCATCATTTTGATTTAAGTTTTGCGTGCCGTGACAGCATTTTGTGATTTGAAAAAGGCAGTGTACGGAAACCCCGTCGACCATGTCAGTAACTTGTCAGTCACTGTCCAGATTTGTCTTTGCGGGTTTGACCGCCCACATCTCGTTCAGTCCACTTCAGTGTCTTTGGTCCTGATAGGCTCCATAATACAAAAGCAGAAACTGGGGCACCATGTTTCAGAAACCCCTTAGTGTGTATGTGTGAGACTGAGGCCACATCAAGTATTTATGCTCTGCAGGCCGCAACCTCATTCAGGCGTACGTTCAAAGGGAAAGTAACCAGCAGTCATTATACAGCTTGTACTCATTATGCAGTATTGTACATTGATCCTTCTTTCATTTGCAGGATGTGTACTACTTTGTATATTAACACTGCAAGATACTCGAAGCAATTGGAGATTTTTAGTAATGCATCATTCTGAGCACGCTCAATATGTCATCTTGGAAAGCAGGTCAATTACTGAGGGGATTATTTTTCTAATCATAGTGGATAGATTTGTGGTAGAAACTGGAATTAGCAGAGCTATCTGTTGGTATGAATTCAGTTTTTAGGTTAAACAAATATACTCATATGCTTCCTGTACAGAATGGATAAGACCAATGTAAAAAAAATGTATCTCTTTACGAACCATCTATTAACAAGTAAGTGCTTGTTATGAAAATGTTGGATGACTGTAAGATGCACCATCCTTTAACACTCATACTAATCGCAGTATAATCATTCCTCTGAAAGCATACAAACAGTTAGCAGGTATACTGGCAGCACTTGTGTTGCTTATTGTGCAGTCCACCTTCTGACCCCAAATGTTTGACAAAAGACACAAAGCTGTGGCAGATGTTAACCTTATGTTATGAAGCAACATGTGTTTCCAGAGACTGTGGTGGGACGTGTGAGTACATTATGTGCAAGTCAAATTTCACAATTGAGTAAAAAAGTTTAAAGACTCAAAAAATATGAATATTGACAAAAGTGCTGAAAAGTGGACTTAAGAAGCAGAATTGAGCTCAAGGAAACTTTTGGCAGGATTACAGTCGGACGGAACGTGAAAATAAGTCTTTGTAGGATAATGTTGCCACATACAGCTGAGCTAGGAAATCAGATCAGGTGACGAAGGTGAAACATGGAGTGACTAGTGGAGAGGTGATGCATGACGGGGTCCAAAATGTCAGTAGATGGTTGTTAAATGCATAAAACTCAGAACCTAATAATATATAGTGAAACTGGAGAGAGCAGACGAGGGGGCGTGAGCAGCCGTCGCCATGACACCAGGCTTCACACAGGAACCATCAGTGATGTTTGTTCCCCATTACATTACAGAGTCCCCCTGTGGGTTAATATGCCTTATGGGCAGAAACCATGGGGCAAACAAAGCATCTATAAATATCCTGCTAGAAACCTGTCACTCAACAGCCTAAAGCAGGGTCTCCAACGTTTTTCAGGCCAAGGACCCCCAAACTGGTGCAGCATGGTGCAGGGACCCCCTACTGCAGTGGTATTAAAATGAGGGGGGGTGCTGTCGAAGTTCTGTGTGAGGTGCAACGGGGGGGGGTGTGAATGTGCAAAATAAATAAATATTTCTTATAAAAGATTTGCTTTATCTACAAACAATTTCGCGACCCCCCTGCCATACCTCCGCGGACCCCCTGTTGAAGACCTATGGCCTAAAGCAGTGGTCCCCCACCACCGGTCCTGATGGTCACCACATGAACACATGCGAGTGCACTGAGAGCGTCATACCTAGTGACTAACTGTGTCGCTAAGAGAAGAAACCTTTTACTATTGGTGAAGAATTTATCCCCCTATATTAGACCGGCTCGTTGCAGAGACACAAGCTCAGGGCCCCCACTAATTCAGTGTAATGGTCAGTGTTTTATGCACTTTATATTTGTTTTTATGTCGCTCCTATCATTTTATTCCGTCATATTTATCCCCCCTCCACACTTTGAAGGCCGGTCCGTGAAGATATTTTCTTACATGAAACCGGTCCGTGCCGTAAAAGAGGTTGGAGACCGCTGGCCTAAAGTATAGACTCAGTTTAAAACTTAAGTATTTAGACAGATCAACGGCACAGTCCTCTAATTATTTTAACAGGAAATGTTTATACAATTTTAATCTTTACCTGCATATCTAAATCCTGAGCAGCAATATTTAGGCTTTTTATGAGGATAAATTGTGCATAATTTCACTATTCAAGTGAAACTCACTATTGAGTTACGGCCACGTAAAGGTCAGGTTCACAGTTTTATTTAAGTCTTAAAATGAGTAGCCAGGTGTCCAGATGTACTGAAGCAGATTGTGCTTGCTGTAATCATATCTCTTGTTCATACGGGACATTAAGAGATCCCTCCCTGTGGCTCTTTCAGTGTAACAGTCCTCGATTTGTGCAAAAATGTATTTCAAAGTTTATCTGAAACTCATAAGAGGCTTCAGAAGTTTGAGTTATTCAAATCAAGTAGATATCTTCCAAGGTTACAATAATATTATTTATTTTGTATAAAATGTCCTTGTTTTGTTTTCTACAGACAGTGTTTCCCTTTGAGCCGCATTGGAAACATCCCCAAATGAGTAGACTTGCATATTTTGGCCCCTTTTCCAGCGCGATGATATATGATGCGTGTTAATAAATAAATATATATATATATATATATATATATATATATATATATATACACACACATATTATAAAATCAACAGGGATTTGGACTTTTAAAATATATTAACGTAAATAACCTACCATTACACAGAAACAATACATTTACCTGGCTGGTCATCAAAAAACGCACTTATTTCAAACTCTATAGAAACAAAATAAAAGTCTTTCCACTGTCCATCAATCGCCAACTCTGGTTTAAAGAGTTTGAAAGAGAGACTGAGTAATAGATATAAAAAAAGAAGTAACCACCATAACATTTTCACTGGCATCTGAGCTGCTTTCTAGTGTTTACTGACTGCTTTCTGCCTCGTCCGTGACATCCAACGTGACACATCTGGAAAAAAAGCAGAAAGCCATGCTTGTCTCCTGACAATGGGGAAGGAGTCAATCGCCTCTCTTTAGCGGGTTTTCCCGTGTTTTATAAACCTGAATATATGTATAACTTTGGTGGGAAAAGGGTATAAATACAACCAGAAGGAGCAGCTCGCATGGCTGTAGACTCCTGTCAGTGGATTAGTGCTTTTCTTTAAAACAGACTTTTAGTGATTACTGGAAAATGACAAATAATGCAAATCTATGGTGTAAGCTAAGTGTATATTCACAAATGTGCTTTGGTATTTTATAAGCCCTAGACTTCATCGACCTGCAGAGGAACATTGCTAATGGAGATTACAGTAGTTTTAATTAATAAATATATTGTGAGTATTTATCAAAGTAACAATCAGATTCAGTCGAGGACAGCCTCTATCGAGCTCTGAGTCGGATCCTTGAGCTAAAACATTTACACATCTAAACATCCACTTCTCAAGATTTAGTTGAAGTGACCTTCTGAGATTTGGTCAACTGTGAGCACAATTGAGGGCTCGTAGGCCGATGAAGAACACGTTGTCATATAATTCAAAACTTCATCAAACCCTCCATGCCACCTTCTTAAGAATCAGAGAAAGAGCAGAGAACTCGTAACCTGACAGTAGCAGGAGGAGGAAGCCTATTTATCCTGAAGTGCTCCTATTCTTCACGTTGAGCATGACATGATTGGTGATTCATATGGTGAGATCTTGTTTTTGGAGAGCCATTAGTTGTTGACAACCGTTTATGAGAAGAAGAGTTTGAAAAATGACATCGCCGCCGCTGCTCTGTCAGCGACAGAGCCTCTAAACCTTTTTTTAGACTCTCTTCTCTGCAGAACATCAGTCCTCAGCCAACAGTGTACATTTAAGTAGCTGCACTTACAGAATTTCTTAAATGTCATGGGAGAAGTTATCTCATTAATATAACAGTGGGGGTCTACACTTTGAGAATAGATTTAGCTGTTTTGTAGTACAACATGTTTACATGGATGATGGATGCTTTTCACTCGCCCACTGCCCTCACCAGGCGTCTGTCCTGCAAGGCAGAAATGCTTTCTCAGCTCTCTTGGACACTGTGTTTCTCCTAAAAAGCTATTACTTTCAATATCCTTGATACCATGAGGGAGCTACGAAGCAGGAAAAGCTTGGGTTTTCCTGGGGCTAATTATACATTAAGTTCAAGTAAAATGGCCCCAGGAGCCAAAGACATTACAGACTACGAGGGCTTATATGAGGCTGGGTCGACTGCATTCTGCCTCTAGAAAGTCTTTAATGTTGCATCTTGAAATATATAGATTTCTTTTTCACAGGCTTGAATTTCAATTGTGTAAGAAACAGCTGTTTCCTATTCCACACACAAGTTGCAAACTTAATTTTCTCTGACGACTGATGGTTGTCCAGATAGATGTCAGGACGATGTGTTTCCTCTGGTGGCTTCCCTGGTTATTGTAGTTGTACTGTTCAATGATGCAATGTTATGATATGTGATCACTGGCTGCACAGTATCATTTCATCATGTGGCTGTTCCAGTGTCAGAATAGACAATGTTTTTATTGCACTCGCAAAAAAATGCTACGGAAATCCAACAAATTGGACATTCAATGATATCCTACTTGACATTTACTTTATTATGATGACATGTGTTCAGCGATGATTCCTTTAAAATTATAAGGCTATAATATTCAACAAATCCCATTTAAAAAAAAACAACTATCTGCTAACAAGTAGCGCGCGTCAAAGCCAATATATCTTCTTCCTCTGTGTCTCAGAGCTCCATTGTCCAAAACCTATTAAAAACACATCAGTGAGCCACACTGATGCACTGGCTGGCATGTGGCTTCATTACCATGAACACACACACTGTGGTTTATTTTGACTCAATCCCACACACACCGTCCTGCTGCCACACATACTCTGTAGAGTAAGGCACGGACAGTCTTAGCCTAACCTCCCACTTCTCCCTTCGTGCCAGAGAAACAGGTCCCCCGGGTTAAAAAAGCAATAGGCTTATATTTTCCTTTGTTCCAAGTACAATAAATGTGTGTCATTTGCACTGAACCTTGACTTGCCTGCTAAGCAGAACTTTATCATGGCTACCGTTACAATGTTTTAATACTTTTAATGGACAGATATATATTTTTTTACTTGGTTGTTTGTTGTAACTGTTGTGGTTAATGTCCCATGTCCTCTTGTATGTTGTGTTTGTGTTTTTACCCTCTACTCTAATACAAATTTCCCGCCGCGAGGGACAATATAGATAAATTAAAACGCAGCTCAAAATCGTCCCTAACAAGTGCACCATTTACTCCTGTTTGAGTAATGTACAGAACACAAAACTACAATGACCATCTGTTTGAAGAAGATCAGAAATAAAGCGATGTTTGTGACCCGTTTTAAGGATTTACATCTTCAGTAGAAACCAGCGGCCAATGTGCCACTGACTGGAACAAGGAACGTTTTGAGAGACGGATCAACACATTTTTGTTTTTATGGTGTTCATAGTAGTTTAACAAGCACTTGTTCACTTTCCCTGAGGGACATCCGTAGGCTATATAAGAAGTGATGAGTCACCGGGACGTCACCCATTGGGTGGTGCACTAAGGTGTCCAAGCCTCGAGTTTGGCCTTTTGGTCTCAATCTTGTTTTTTTTACAACCTGAAGTGACACGAGAGGGTGGAGCGAAACACGACACAATGCTGAACAAAACATTTGTGGACGATCAAAATGTTACAATTAACTGAAAGGGTTCCTCTAAATGGGAACATAATTTACAAAATGAACATCATGCTGATTTTAATAAGACTTAAAACTAACGATTGAGAACATAAACTCATCATGAAAATGTTTACCGAGGTAATAAATCAAGTGAACAGTAGGCTCATTGTCTCAGACTTCTCCCGGTGGCCATGTTTAGTGACGTTCCAATACTGAAAACTCAAATGACATGTAGTACCCAGCATTCATTGCAAGGTTTAGAGAATTAGCATCAGTTGATATTAGCAAGCTTTACTTTGCATTATGTTTCTGTTTTTGTGTTTCAAAGCATTACTCATTTTGATCAGAAAGCGAGAATAGATCCTTCTCACAATGTGTCATTGGTTAGTATTTGTGAGGATGAAGGGAAAATGCTTTCAATTTGAAATCTTCCGCTCCACTTAGACGCTACCCCCTCGTTTGTTACGGGGCCACTCGCGTGACTTATAGTGCTACAAAACATTAAATGCAAAGGGCATTTATTGACAATAAAATAAATATATAATATGGCCACACTTATCCTTTAAGTCATTATAGATGCAGCAGGGGGCATGCATTATTATTCTGATACAAAGTTCTCTATAAAGTTAGTTTCTCTGACCTATAGAGATTCATGGGCTGTTTATTGAGCCTGTTTTGCAAGTTTAATAGGAGCTAATATTTGGAATGCAAAATCCCCTTTAATCGACAAGATTTACAGTCCCTCCTATCTTAAAGATAGAAGGGACAAAAAAGATCAATTTATTGACCAGCCTCCATGACCATCAATACCACCCCTCCATCCTCAGCTCCCTTTAGCCCATAGGTGACCATTGATCAAGGCGAGATGAAGGGTGACTGGATGGATTAGGGAGATTTCACAGATTGGTGCATTGCCAATTGAGCGTAGCTCTTAAAGATGTTGCGCATAGAAAGAGGCCTCCTTCATATGGGTCACGGAGGTTATGGTTCACTAGCTCCACCATCGTAATAACAGAAGATCTTTTAACTAAAGCCTTGAACTTGAGTGTTCGTGGAGAGTCGGTCCATGTACAGCTGAAGTTCAGACCTAACGGTGTGGATTGGTAAAACGTCTTTGTTAATATTAGTGTATTATCTACAGACGATGTGTTTTCTCTCTCTCTTAGCTAAAGGTCATCATCTGGTTGTGAGACATGGCTGTGGATCAGTTAGAAAAGAAATACCATACTTTGACAGTTCTCATGATTTATGAAATGTGCTTGAAGAGATTCTGAGGTAGTGTAATATTTCTTTGAAGAACCATTTGATTAAATTATTCATTCTGTTTAGTCTGATGTTGCTGAAACACTTAAAGCATCTTTTTCTTATATCGCTGAGGCATGTTGACCCCTTTAAGCCCTATTCCATTAACAATTATGGATCATTTAACACATGAATGTGGTTACATTTGAGAGTGTTCGACAGGAGTAACCCTTTCACCTGTCTCAGCTACAGTAAAATGTGTACTGCTTCGCCATCATTTTTGTGTTAAGAGCCCTGGGAGAGCACTGAGGAGATCGACGAGTCTCTTTCTACTGTCAGCAAACTGTAACTCTCCATCACGGTGGAGCTGAGTATCAGCCACAGGGGAGCGTACTCGTCAATGAAGCTTTGAGTCGCACGTTAAAGATCTGTGTGGTTGCAGTTGGATCTTCTAGTCTTTGATAGCTCAAAAATCAGAGCGTGTGGACATATTTCAGTACTGGCTTTGGATTTGAATTTGCACTATTTGGTGCCTCACTAAGTGGAAAAACCTGGGATAGCAATCCTAAATTATTTTGTGGGGGATGATTGCCTTTGCTAAGCGTTCATTAAAGGATTAAAGGAAGCAGTCCATGGGAGAGGTGTTTCCATTGCGCCACATAATGAGTGACTTGACTGTATTGTGTCGAGTGAATGAAACCCAAACCTTTGGTCCTTGTTTAGTTTCTCCTCTCTAGCTGCAGTGACCGGATTTTCTTTATTATTTCCATTAAATACCTGGTTTGTATTTCATGCTTTTCTAGAGCTTTCAGAACCTTGTTTTGTCTGCATGTATATGTCACTGATCAATATAAAACTAGAATGGCCCTCAAAGTGTCCGTGTCCCGAGTTGTGAAGTCGTTCTTCCGACTATGACACGTTCGTAAGTTTTACATCGTAATGTGGAAACAACATGGACGCTACAACGTGTTGTCATTTTTCCAGTGCGTTTAAACAACACTTTGATATGTTTCCGAGTTGTTCTGACTCGAGGGGGTTTTCACAAAGATTTTGAGAACTATGTTTTCTGATTATTCCGATACCACATGAATGCAATGAATCGAATGATAAAGAAAGTGAAACATAGTTTATGTACGTGCGCCGTGATTCTGAGCCACTCCACAATGAAATGGGTTCTTCCTTGGCCCATGTTACACCCTTCAACCAAGTGTCATGAACATCAGCGACAGACAGACGAACAGAGATTTAGATACTACTAAGAAGTCAACAACAAACAAATCAATACAAAGAAATGCCCACAATGTTCTGCTATAATTCAGTAACATAGTTTACGTTGAACTCACTTGATTGGACATCAATTTCAATGGAATACATTTGTCTTTGTAAAGTGTGACAGATCGAGGTGCAGATCAGAGCAAAATCAGTCTATAATGAAGTTCCAGCAGCTTTCTGTAAAGTGTACAGGTTGCCTGCGTTCAAGCCTCTGAATCCGCCCACTCCACCCAGTTGACTGATTGAAGAAGGAAACGCAGTGTGACATGTTGACGTTCTGTCTGCTATCAGGCCAGTAAGGAGGCACAGGGCTGTAAAACGCTACAAAACAACTTCTGAAATGTCCAATATTTCACATGAGCACATCAGGCTCATTAGTGCTCTTTCTTCTGCTGACCCTCCAAATAACCACATTGATAGAACGTACGCCTCACAGACGCTGAGAGGTTGTGTAACAAAAATATGGAGTTCCTCAGGCATTATGTAAAGACGTGCAGATCACAAATCCACAGCAGTAGTTGTGGATCAACAGTGTGCTGATAGCAACAACAGCACTTCAACTATAAATGACCATAAAGGTAAGATAACAAAGTGCATTTACTCAAGTAGAAAGTCAAGGTACTTTACTCCAGTATTTACATTTTTAGCAATTTATACTTAAACTCCACTACATCTCAGAGGTAAATATTGTACTTTCTACTTCACTACATTTATGTGACATCTTTAGTTACTCTTCAGATTACAGTTGTTTTATCCTCTTCCTGTCCAGTGAAAACCATGTATCTCCAGATGTGTCTCGAGTGTTTGTGGTAAACTAAAGGATGAAGTGTGCAACGTCACAAAGCTGAAAACACAGAGCTTTTTAGAGATGCGTGGTTCTCACAGGAGAGACAAAGCTACAAACATATGATTTTATAGAATATGAAGCTTTGCTGTGGATTAAGCTACCCATCAGGATATTAAGGAGTTGAAATTAGCACGACCTTAACTTCTCATCAATTGCTATGAGCATTATTATTAAAGAACGTCATACTACAGAAATATATATTCAGTTAACGAGGCATTTGAGATGAAGATTCGGTGGTGAGGCCATAAAATGTTTTTAACCAGTAGATCCATGATGCCCGTCCTGAGGAGAAGATTATCTAAATGAACACCTCGCCTCTGGAGAGAAACCTTTGTTGCGTATAGATTAAATAGGATGTCTCTTCTTTAAGAAACGGGCATTTAGTGCAATCGGAAACCACTGATCTGATTATTTTAATTGGGTTATTTTAGCTCTAACGTCTCTTTTTTCACCAGTGCAGTATCGTACATTATACCCTCTTCCCCTATGAACTCATCAGTGTCTGTGCCACATCTTGGCAGCACTGTCTAAGCTCACTGTCTGACAGCTCTCTGCAAAACCCTGACGTGGACACATTCATCAGGGACGGGGAAATATCGTTTGACTAACAATAACAGTGTTTTTATTGATTTTCTGTCGCTGTGAGTTGCTGCTTATGAGAAACAGCCCCCAAAAGCCTGCACATGCACACAAACAGAAACGTACTGTACACACCCATTATAGAGTCTGTAGTTTCATTTTCTGCAGTGATCCAATATGGCAGAGATCGTTAAATGTTCTCTGGGTTTAATCCTAAGGAATATGAGGTGGAAGCTTCCACCTGTATGTGCTGAATTGGATGAATTAGAGGAAGTGAATTCTCTGCAGTTTCGGTGTCCTCCGGTGCATTTAACTAGAAGGTGATGATTAAGACGTTGTTGCAGTGCAACATTTGGGGAAAACTTTAGTATGTGGCGGTGAAAATCTGAAGTCATTTTGTGCTTTGGAGCAGTCTTTACTTTTGTTTAAAAAAAAATCAAACTTTGATTTGAATCCCATAAAGATAAGAATATATACAGGACACTGTTGATACTGTTCTTTCCTTCAATAAAGGCTTTTTAATAGAGATAAAAACAGAATAATTCAAACACCAAATGTATTATTTAAATTTTAAATATTTTTGGTCCCAAAAGAAGAAGAATTTAATAATTCAAACTTCCATTTAGTCGATGTCCCCACAGTGTTGCATGATGGGAGAATACCGTTATATATTTTTCCCACAATTATTAGAATGCTTTTTCCAGTCCATAATAAGATCTTGTGACCCTCGATCATTTATGAACCACAACAGTAGAATCAGGATCTAAATATTGAGTTTGTCTGTCTCTGCAGTCTACTCAGTGGTTACATCGAAGAGGTTTAAACTGTGATTTGTCAATACAATATATGTTGAGCTGATTACACCAGTGCTAACTCTGGACCAACCTTTTGACTTCTATTGTGAAGTTGAAGAGCTTTGCTAAAGCAACATGTTGCCTGTTAATTGCAGCTTGTTACAGGCATCATTGTGCTCCTGAAACAGGAAGCGGTTTAAATCTGCACACATTGTGAGGTTAAACTTCCAGTTTATTTTATCAATGACTGCTGATTTCTTCTGTTCTAACAACCTAAAAGCATGAAACAGCATTCAGAAATATAGAGTAGATTGTGTATGTGTGTGTGTCTGTGTGTCCAAGGTAATACTATACATTTGTTCTTACTGTGTTCCTCTTTGTGTCGTACACAGGCATCCTGAGGTCCAGCCCCAACACCGGCGTCCACTGGGGATCTTTTCCTTGGGATAGAGTTCAGTTTCCCTACAGATTACCATTCATCACGCTCACGTTTGCTCAAGGTAACTGATGTTGTTTTGTATACTCCACTCATCATCACTATCGATTATTTTTGCAGAGTCTGATTCACAGCTTCACATTAATGATGCCCGTCTGCAGCCTCCACATAGAGACACCTGTAAGAGAAACACAAAACATCCAGCTTGTCTGACTCCTCCGTGTCTCCTCATAGCCTCGCTCGTATTACACCCGATGGAAACACTCCACCGGTTGTCCACAAATGAACATCATAATGTCATTCCTTTATGGGACAGTGTGGCTGACAGAGGTGGTACGAGCCAAATTCTCCCAGTCAGAGATTTATTCATCATCACCATCATTTTCCAGGGCTGTCAGTGTGTGCGCCTCTGAAATAGCCCTGATGGCATGAGGAATCGGTCCGCTGTCAAGTCTTATGTCACTGTCATGCCCTCAGCTGGCGTCAACTACTCTCATTCATTGTACAAACATTTTGAAAATGTAGGAGCCTATTTGTCCTATCAGGCTGTCTGGAATTCAGACCGATGTGAAAGGAAAGAAAAAGGTTTTGGTAATAATTTTGTCCGAAATTTCCATCTGCATCGCTTTAAATTCGGGCCCTGCACCAGAGCTGTAATGGTGATACATGGTATCAATAATAATAATATCTATGACGCTAAAAAAGCTCAATGCTATCTTGAATTCTTTTGCACAGATTTCCCCCCCATGTTATGACAGTTTGAGTAAAGAGCGAAGCTGCCGCCCGTACCGTTGTATCTAACCTTTTATGTAAAGCACTGAGTGATTTCTGTGGAAACCAAATTGTGAATATCAGGCACACAACCCCACATTGAGTTGTTGCTTGCAGAGATGCGTTTTGCAGATTGGATTTCTCAGCAGTGTATGCACGCCCTGCTATTTTATTTTGCTGGATGTTTCAACTTTTATAAGCACTCGTTTCTCCTGACGCGCATTCAGCCACCCTCCCGTAACAGTGGATCACCCCAAGCAGAAGTTTCATTGCCTTGTAAATCGGGTCGTTCACATTTCAGGAAATCTCCATATTTGCACCCTAGTTGCTTTGCTTTCCCTGTAGCCTTTTGTATTATGACAGCTCCCACCAATAATGACATGGTCTTCTGATGCTGCGTCTGAAATCACAGCTTGTACGTCTGTTTCATCTCATTAGTTTCTTATATTGATTCATTTTTTCATCCCTTGTAAATTACAGTAATTTATCTGTACTGCTGGTTTTACACCTACTGTTTAACTAACCATATGTTGAACATTTATGCAAATTCAGTTTTTTCTTTAAGAATTACATTGCAAAGAGAGATGTCACCATTCTGTCCTCTACAAGTGTCCATGCAAGCTCTGGACTGTTTAAGACAAACAATTGACATGTCACTTTCCTCTGGTGTGAAAGAAAACATGTTATGGAAGCAAAATAGCCCAAACTCTCAAAATTGACCAGTGCATGAAAAAGTAAGTTTTGGCTGTAGTGTCGCCTTCCAGAGGAAACATCTTACTTCGCCTTTCAGATTTAATAAGACAGTTGTGTGATGAAATGAGAGTTAATTAAGTTAGACACTTAGAAATGCCTCTCATTTGAACAGAGAATGGAGATGTTGTTGTTGAGCTATATAAAAGATGAATATTTATGTTTTTGTTAACATTCTTCTATTGCAGAGTCCCGACCTGATATGCAGTTAAAACTCTGAGTGCGTGCTCTCATACTTTACATATGCCTCCACAACACGACCTTACTAATGCGTACATATTTGCTAGAAGTTGAAGTGGCTGAATCCAAACGGTCTCTGTAAACACTTAAAAGCTGCCTGAAGATTGAATACAAGTTTAACACAGCATCTCCACCACCTGCTGCTGTGAGATTCCTTTGATCCTTTCGTTAAAGATTATCAAAAGTGCTTGTAGTGCTTGAAGCATCAATGTGTAAGTAACACTTTGCTGTTGTAGCTGCTCGAGGTGGAGTTAGTTGGCCTCCCACAAATATTTGAATGACACTCTGAGGTGGAACGACTCAGACATCTGAAATGTGACGGATATGGTGTAAAAAGCCCAAAACCTAGGGAACCTCTGGTTTGATCATTAACATTGCATTGACTTAACATGTGTTTTTTAATGTATAAGAAGTCGTAACGAATAACTCTGTCAGCTAAACGTAGTGGAGTAAAAAGTACAATGTTTCCCTTTTTTAGATATAGTGGAGTAGAAAGTAGCAGAAAATGGAAATACTAAAGTAAAGCAAAGTACCTCACAGCTCTAATTAAGGACAGTCATTTACTTCCACTATACTTTCCAGCACTGCCCATGAGTCAGCTGCAGTTATTTCAAGATGGCAGCACCAACACACTGTTTAGTCGGTGAAGTAAAAATGTATATCTGGTAATTGCACATAAATGGCTGTTTTCCCTCAAGCCTAGATGCCAGAGTAACGTTTTGTTGCCACTCTTCACAGCTGATTAGTGTTTTTTATTTATTAAGCGGATTTGTATTTTCTTGCATCTCTCTTTTCTGATTCATGCACACAACACTGCGTCCTTTTTTAAAGGTGAAATTTCACTGTCGCTCTGCTTCCCCAAGGACGGAGGGAGGAGGACAATGGGGGCCGGTGGGGTTTCCCCCCAAGCCCTGCTGTGGCTCAACCTGTTCGGCTTGATCGCTCTGGCTTCGCCCCTCAACCCGGATGACCCCAACGTGTGCAGCCACTGGGAGAGGTCAGTTCCCCCAATTCAGTCTCCTCTCCGACATTCATAAGCGGCGCTCAAAATGCTGCAGTGAACTAATGGACTCCCTGCCACAAATCACGACTGAGAGTTAGCCAATAATCAAAAGCAAAAGGGAAAAGGTTTACTCCTGAGGACATACTGAGGCAGTAAATCCCGAGCGATGGTAATGTGACTGCTTGAGTGTTCCCACCACTCAGTGCTACGCTGAGTAAAAGCACAATGTCATTTCTGATGAGAGCAACACAGAGTGCATGTGCCGTGATCGATAATCTCTCAGTGTAATCAGTGGGAATTGTGGAAATGGATATTACCTCTCTTACAGTTTTCACTTCTTGCTAAAGGTTAGACTCAGTTCAGTAACCTTTATTCAACACAAGAGAAAAAACAGCGAGAACAAACTGTCAGGTGGGGATTGTTACAGGAAAGCAAAATGAGCACAGAACAGAAAATTATAGAAATCATCAAGTTCTGTCAGGATTCTTGAAAATCCTGAAGGTTTGTGTTTTGTGCTCTTAAAGAATCGATTGAGATTTAAAAATTGCACCACAAGGACACATCCTCGCTCTCTATCCTGAGATCAATAAATCACTTCCTGAAGATCCGTTGTTAAAGGAACATTATTGAGGGGAGAAAAATGAGGAAGAAGCTTTTAGAAATGTTGTGTCCTACTCCTCTACAATGGCATTTTGAGTTTTCAGATGTCACCAAAGCCTTGAGGGTAACTAGGGAAAGAAATCCTTAAATTTGATGTGCAGCCGGCTGCTTGTTAATTTATTAATGACAAACATTTATTCAAGATTATGAATTGCATTGTGCATGTGTTCTTATCGACAGTTTCTAGGCACCCTGTTAATCTGTGGTTTTATTTCCTATCCCTCCAGCTATGCAGTGACTGTGCAGGAGTCGTACGCTCATCCATTTGACCAGGTCTACTACACGCGCTGCACAGACATCCTCAACTGGTTCAAATGCACCAGACACAGGTTTGGACTCAGACACATGGAAACTGCAGTGGGATACTAGTACAGCAAATAGTGATTATTTTCACTATCATTGCATTGTTTTATTAACCAATTAATGCAATAAACCCAGAAAATTGCCAAAGCCCAAGGTGACACCTTTGAATTGCTCGTTCAAATGTACTCAATTTACTGTCATATACAACGTAGCACTCACTCCTCACACTCAGCGTTTAGCCTTTTTACTCAATAAATAGCTTAAATAGAAAAATAAATGTTCAAATTGTTGTTGATTTAACTTTGTGTCAATCGACTGATAATAACAACCAGAACAAGCCTTCTCCAGATTACAGTTTGACGACCTTCAGGCCTTAAAGACAAAATGTGTTTATGCATTTCATTAGAGTGCAGCTCTCTTCACAACAACACAAGCTGTTTTTTGGAAATAGGCGTTTATTGCTTGCGCACAACTTAATTCTGCTTCCACGTCTTAGTCACGCCGTGAGAACTATGAATAAACTCTGTACAAATACATCATAAACTATACAGTACGTATCAGAAAACACACGATGCCGCTTGGCGTGAACATGAAACAAGGCGTTCCACAGGTAAAACTAAATATACCTCGTTGGCCGCTTGTCATAAATACATTTGTGAAGTCCTTATAAAGTGCCTTTGACTGTCTGCTTTGGCTTCAGTCGTCCATAATCATAACTGAGTGCATTACAGCGGAGCTGGGTGAGGCATCCACTCCTCGCTGGCATTGGATTGTATACAGTCTCTCAACACTTTGTCGTAGTGGAACTACACACAGAAGATTAGTTCTGGGCAATGTGACTAATGCACTTGTGGCTACGACCCTTTTACCCGTTACACAGCAGTGTGTTGTATCGAACACGTCTCTTTAATGGCATCAGACTACATATACTGATGAATCATGAATTAACTGTCAATTATGCTTCATGAACACAGAGCAGTTATGCAACAGCACTTACACAGAGCTTTGACCTTCCTATCCATACTGCTGATATAGGGCTGTCCCGATAGCAGACTTTCACTACGCGGTTATCAGGACCAAAATAATTCTACATAACAATTATCTATAGAAGATTTAGAAGAAAATAAATTGTTCAAATTCATCTTTAACTTTGTTTTTTGTGCATTTTGTCTTTTTTTTTGCCAAATGAATGACACTAGTAGGAGTGTAGGAAGGTTCAGAGTCTGTTTCCACAACACAAAGAACAATTACACTAATGGATTGTGAAAAGGCAACCAGATCAACTGATAAACAACAAATCCAAAAAGCACTTGATCATTTACAAGATATTGTCATGTTTTATTAAATCATGGTTATCGTCATCAGCAGAATATCACGACACCCCTATTTGATGTAAATCTAATAGATACAGCGCAGCATTATGAACGTGGTTAGATAAACGAATCATTGAAAAACTAGAACTTGAAATTGTATTCTGATACAGACAAAGCGTCATACAGTCCACTAAACTCTCTGCACTGGATTATGGAGATATCCTCAACGCTCATCCTGCTGCCACTCTCCTTAAACCACTAGACACCAGGGCCATTAGCTTCATTACTCACCGCTATCTCATCTGTCAGTTATAAGAAAAGGTCAAAGGTCATCCCTGACATCCAGAAGACGTCAGCATACCTGTGTTTTAATTTATAAGACCGTGATATTAAACCTCCTTAGTTGAGTTCAGATGAACGATGACATTAGATCAGAGTAAGATAGCTTTAACATTTGGGGACAGACATTACAATTCTTTGGTTCATTTAACCTGTGTGGGAACATGAGCTGCTACTCTGAGAGACAATAAGAGAAAGAGTTATTGTTATAAAACAATAACTCTGTTTGACCATTTCCTTTCCTTCTTTACCTCAAAGACATTATTCAGTCAGTTCCCATCTAATATGCAGTACGTCAAACACGGTACATCTCATACTGCATGCACTCCTGATGCTGAAGCTCCGAGCCAGTCAGTCACTAGTGTCCACTACCAACACCGTCTGATGTGGTCATTTTGATGAGCGACCGTCAGCGTATCGACTTTAATGACCACATTAAGCTTTATAGCCGCCAGTTTAGCTCCTCCAGCTAAGAGCTGAGTCATTGATCTTAAGTTGAAATATCAGACAAGATCGACGCCCTTGAATGAGTGGGAGAAATCCCTTAAATGTTTAAGTGTCGCTCGTCTTTCAGAAGGGAAGGGAAGTGAACACGTTTTTAGTATGTTTTTATAGTGCAGCTGCATAATTGTTGGTTTAAACTTTTAAATAAATTTACTATTTAAATGTTAAGAAGGTCTGAAGACAAAACTCACATACTGTCTGCCTGTCTGTCTGTCTGTCTGTCTGTCTGCCTGCCTGCCTGCCTGTGTGTGTGTGTGTGTGTGTGTGTGTACAGGATCAGCTACAAGACGGCCTACAGAAGAGGTGTGAGGACGATGTACAGGCGACGCTCCCAGTGCTGCCCGGGCTTCTTTGAAAGTGGAAACCTGTGTGTTCGTAAGTTCTGTTGATTCCTTTTGAGCTGAAGAGTCAGAGCTGCTTGTTCTCTTAAGAATTACAGACTCGGTGTGATGAATCAAATCTCTTTACTTCATGCAGCATGGAGATGAGAGTGTCTTTTTATATCATCAGTTAAACAATGCTGACCTCATGACGAGGGAGACTCAGTCCTTCCTCAGTACAACAGTCTTTTACTGTGCGCTGACTTCCTCACAACGTAAACACTGAATCACAGAGGCATCAACAACATCAATACATTGAATATTAAATATAACATTTAAAATGTTCTACATGGGACATTTGTTTTCAACAAGCTCTTTAGCTGAACTGTTCAACGTGCTGAAGCTTCACAACCATTATTGTTGCTGAATTTATTGTTTTTTTTAGTCACGGTCATTCAAGTCCAATAGTTCCTTTTATTTTAGCGTTGGTTTGATAAATATGTTTATGCTCTTCAGCAGCTTATCTCTTGGGTGCTGGGCAGCTGGTGTATGGTGGGTTTATCAGGAAGTGGTTGATGAGAGTGGAGGTTTGGTCTTGTAAACCAAAACAATGAGCTGAGTGTGTGTCGAGCTGAGAGGAGCTGCAGTCGGAGATAATTCTCTGTCAGCACGAGCTCCTCCTTTCACATCACATACAGTCGTTGGATCCATTGCTTCTGTAAAACTACTAATGAGTGCAAACACCTGTCAGAGGTGTCCAGTCCTACGCGGTGTTACAAGACGCCCCCCTGCCAGTCCAACATGAGTGAAAGCTCTCAGTAGACATCACGGTATAATAAATTGTAAACCCAAAGAACAATTGCTCTTCTTATAGGCGTCTGCCCAGAAAAAAAACATTACTCCAGATTTAATGAGCAGCATATAACATGTATCTTATGAGCACTTTGTTTTATGTGGTCGTCTTGTTAGGTCCTCTGCTGCTGGAGGGCCCAGAGCTCGTAGTAATGTGTAACCGACGGCAACAAAGATGTGAGCTGTAAGCGTCTGATATAAACGTCTCGGTTCACATTATGACTGAGCACATTCTTTCATGGCAGGTTGACACATTGCTCTCTTCTTAAGGGCGTTGTAATGCTGCAAATGCACGTTGTGTTTGATCAGATGGCGATGCAAACACATCCAAAATGGTTGTTTCCTGCGAGACAGAACTATCTCCAGAATACACAACGTCCTAGAAAACAAACCAAATCATTTTCCTGTCATCTGCATTGTTATTTTCAAACTTTTCCCACTTGATACACACAAAGTTTTCAGGCTTGTTAAAATGACTGTGTATCTTGTGGAACAGCGATTCAATCTCAATCGTTATCTTTACACTTGCGCCAGGCAGTTATCTATATCTGCTTTTAGAGCTGTCAAAGTTACATCAATCCGGCTCTGTTACAAAGTGGATCCATTTCTGCTTAAAGTTTTACCACAGACCGCTTTGAAATCAACGTAGACAGAAGGAAAAAGGACAGAACAAGGGAAACAAAAGCTGCAAGCGCAAAACATCTGCTAATATGCAGTTAGACGTTGTCAGATCTCTCTTAAAACCGAAAGAAATCTAAGCTTTATTCTGAAAATAATGTTCCAACACAAGTGTCGTCTTGGGTCAGTGAGGGATTCATCGGGCAAATGAGGCGATGGCTCATTTGCCCCTGTTGCCTTTTTTATTTTATTTTAAGTACAAGAGAGCGTTTGTCTTTGGGATATTTGTCACATCTACTCATGAACAGATGAACTTTATTCCTGGTGCGTGGGATGGATCTGTTGTTGAAGATAAAGTGAGATAAAACACCAACATTTCTCTGCACGGTCACTTTTAGTTTGATGCTCCTTTTAAGTTTTTCCAGCTAAAGAAAAACACAACTCTTACTTCAAACAGGACATCAGACAATTAGACGGAGCAGATGAGACAACAGATGTTCAGTCAAAGCTGATGCGACACATACAGAGAATAATTTATTTAACTGTAAACCCAGCCTTCAGCTGCTGTTCTTAATTGTTAAAGAAACACACACAGACCCTGCTTCTAGTTCTCTCACATATCTGTACATCATCTCATGCAGCTCAGACTTTTCAAACAGTTGTTATTATTATTATTATTATTATTATTATTATTATTATTATTATTATTATAGGAGAATAGGTGTAAGAATATTTCCTTACTAAAGAAGCTAAGGGAGCTTATGGACCTCAGCTGAAACATTGATTACAGAGAGCTTCACATAAACCAAATATAAAGAGATAATAAATGCCACAACTTTAACAAATATTCTGGATTATTTTGAAATGAATACTTGTGACTTTTCTTTCTATAGGGCTAGTAAAATAAACATACTTATTTCATTTTCATGGTGTTTTTATTATACCAATAATAACTAACAACTACAGATGATAACAAAGTAGAGAACCAAGATTTAGATGTTGAGAGAAGTTCCTCTGGAGCCCCGTCCCAGGCTCGGACTCTACTGAGAGCACTTCTCTACATTGATTTGAGTTTATCGAGTTTTGCCACTGAACCTTTTTTTAATTACATTTTGTTACTGAGATAAAATCTCTTATACAATAACGATCCGTCCAATAAGGCGGTAAAATCATTCTTTGTGCACGTGTCGATCACATGCATGCAATTAAAAACAAAACAATTGATACAAAAGGTACAAAGTAAAAACTAATGTTCACACATCTACAACAAAAAGGTTATGTGCAAGTTGTTTGATACTATATGAAAAGTTCCAAAGTCACATTGTGCCAAACATATAAGAGGTTATTAACAAAGCTCTAGTAACCTCTCTAGCTCTGCTCCCAGGGGACTTAAGATGGCCGTGTTTCAGACGATCGAGTCACAACAGCAGTGAGTGAATCTACTTTAGGGGAGGGAAACACTGGCATTGGCCATATTCACAGGGGTCCCTTGACCTCTCACCTCAAGATATCTCAATGAAAATGGATTTCATGGCAAGAACCATGCAGCGTTCTGCATGGTTCTTGCCAAACACTGCATGGGATTAGGATAAAGTCAGCGTGTCTGTAAAGGGGTGTCCATGAAATCCATTTCCATTCAGATATCTTGAGGTGTATAAATGTGTTATTTTCACACATTCAAAAAATGGTCTCTGAATGCAGGGGTCCCCAAACAGTCTTAGAATTTCATAAATTGGATATGAGTGTAAAGCTGAGACTCCTGTGGATTCAATGAGCCTAATTCTATTCAAGTGTGATGATGTTAGTCCCCATAGTAGTCATTTCATTGTAGTGAGATCATTTTGTGAAACTTTACAACTATAGACCGAGGGCATTCAGAGGATGTCTGGCTTTCCTATGTATATTTACAATAATACAACAATACAATTAAAAAAAAAAAAACATTTCTATCAATTCTCAGTGGTCAAAAATGGTTTGAGCACCACAAGCCGAGTTCATCTAGTTCCATTGTACCACTTCTCTACAGCCGATGTATCCAACAATCACACCAAAACAATCTAGATGTATAAATACTACAGGTAAGAAGAAAAACCTTTTAATTTTTATTTGGGGTGCACACTAATCTTGCCTCAATCTAGCTCTCTAAAAAACGCTGACAAAGTGTGATTTACTATTTTATTGGGCTTTATATTATTAAAGGATGAAGTTGCCAAGGAGGAATAAAAACAAAGGTGCTCCCAGGTCCACAATCGTGCAGCATATGTTTAAAAAATACTTTATTTTAATTTAAATGTTAAATGTTTAAAAGTGCAAAAAGGGTTAGGGCTATGGTGAACTTGTTGATCGATCCCCAGACTGCACAGGACACATTAGTGGTAGTGCTGTCCTTTTCATTTGAATCTGTGCACATTTGCTGTTTATTGTGTAATGGGATTACTTTTCACAGAAATGTTGAGACGCATCCATAAAGTGACTATCAGCTGGTTTTCACATGACAACGGAGAAGTAGTGTTGGTAGGTCAAACGAAGCTGCAGAACATGTTTTGTTATCCTCTTTAGAGGAAAATACACAAAGTATACATGCAAAGCTTGAATTTAGAAGTCAAACATCAGCCTTGAAACCTTTTAGAAACAACGTCTGTGAGAGAGAGAATATCTCCATGTCTTAATCTCATACTGGTATACTTTCCTCGATCCAGCAAGAGAAATCAATTATCCACCCTAGATGGTAAATTATATAGGGCAGTGTTCTTATTGAGGAGAGGAAGTGAATGGGTTGGCCTGAGGGGTGGGGAGGGTAAAGAGGAGCATATTGTGCGTCTTTATTCAACGTCTGCTTGTAAACAACTTTATTAGATTCGCCCGGGGGACCTAGACAAATAACCCTCGACTCTATTGTGTGATGCTTGCACCACCGCACACACACACACGCACACACAGCCTCACCCTTCCATTGGTTGACTAGTTTGAGTGCCGGAAGCTAATTCCTCAACGTTAACTACAGGAATACGCCTGCCTGGTTAGCTAACGTTAACGGCCTGTGACAGGTCTTTTGTTGTGTGATATCCACAGCATGAGCTAATTGAAAGGTTTGCCTCCCCGACAGAAAAAGAAGGGGGGGGGGGGGGCTGCTAATTTGATTAGAGGGCTTTCCTCCTTCTGTGTTTCCTGGCTGTTGTGTGAGCGCTCTGTTTTTCATTTCCTGTTTGTCTCGATATCTATAAACATGTAATTATGTGCAGGGTGTCGTACATATTTACTTGCTTCTAGAATTTCTACACATCTTTTGTGGATGTTCTCTGTCTTCCAGGCGTAGGAAACCTTTTGTTATTTTTCATCTCTGCCTTAGGCCTTTTTATCTCTTGTCAGTATGATTCCTCCCTCAGTTGTCCTCTTTTTCATTCTCAGTCCAACTCATTCTGTCCTCTTTCTTCATTTTATTTTTCTCCCCCCTGGATCCTGAATGCTGTTTGCGTCGCCTCTCTGGCACTTGAACCTGAGCAGCTTGGCCGTCTGTCACTTCCTCACCCATCAACCTGCTATAACCTTTACCCCCCCCCCCCCCATCTCCGTCACCCATCGAAACCTCTGCCACTCGTCACATCCCCACAGCAAATCACATACAAATAACGGTTATTGTAACAAAAAGATCCATTCTGTAATCACATGATTCCCATTAATGCTGTTCACCATCGTGTTCAGATTTACACCACAAGTCATTTATATCCCTCATATCGTACAGGTGTCGGTTCAGCTGTCATCATATATTATTTGAGGATAAATGAATCAAATGATAAAGAATGAACTGTATTTGAACTCAACCTCCAAAAAGGATTTAAAAAGTAAGTCCAAATAAAAGAGTAACTGTCAGTGGTCAGAATTGCATTAGCAAATTATGCATGAAAACCTGCAGGTTTTATATGAAACTGGAGGAAGAAAGACACAATAGTTGGTTTGAAGTGAAACATTGGAAAGCTTGAATAATTTAAGAAGCTCTCGACCATTTTGCTTGCACTTTTGAGACAATCCCTCACTTAGTCACTTTGTCAAATCACACAAAGGTGTCAGTCAGGTTTCAATAGTCTTATTGTTGAGACAAAATCGGACGTTTTTGACACGGAGAAGAAGTGTTGAGTGTCGGGGGGGAAAGACCGTATTTTCTTTTCATATCCTAATAATGTATTTGGTTACATCTCTAATAAAAAGATACATTTTCTATTTGTAATTATTTATTCAGAAAATGAGTCTCTTAGTAAAAGTATTTTGATTTGGTGAATGGAACATCACGTCTGGAGTACAAGAGGAGAAATATTAATATTAATTGATATCTGTTCAGAACAAGAAAAATTACATTTTCAATCCATCGCCCCAGGATGTCGTGATCAGCCCGTTGACAGTTTTACACAGAGAGAAAGATGTCAGGTGTGCACTTAGTGGCTCCCACTGCTGTTCCTCCGCTCTCACTCTCCCTGCTGCAGCAGATCAAGAGATTCAAGGGAACTGAAGCCTGCTTCAGCATGCCGAGACAATAGCTGGAATTAGGTGGAGATTATTTAATTTGATATCTATTAATCTTTTGTACCCGTTGCTGATGTAATCCTCCTTATAGCTGCGTCTGCTGCAATGCACAGGATGAAAGGATTAGGCCCTCGTTTAATGATTTATCAACTCTCCTTCAGGATTACACGAGCATGTGTCTTTGGCTCTCTTATTAAAATCGGGTTCTGTTTTTGCAGGCATTTGCATTTTCTCTCTCTTTCCGAAGATATGCTGGATAGCACAAAGACGTGCACTCATAGAAACTATTAATCCTGATGGCTTTTAGCTCATTATCAAGTTCAGGCTGTTTTGATTGCAGCGGTGACCCCGCCCCTTCTCATTTCATTGCTTTTTTGTTTACGATGGAACTGCACAATGACGAACGACCATCCTCGAGGACGGTCGTTCCCGACATGAAGGTCCCTGAGAGAGGCGGTCAGCAGAGACATCTGGAGGGTTCGAGATGATTAACCGGAAATGAAAGATGAAAAGTATAATTCTGCTACACAAAATATATTATCATAATTAGCATTATGGGTATCTTTGATTTGATTTTAATGTAAAGTATACCAGCTAGTTTGACGCTGACATTGCTGTGATTCCTGAATTCCAGCCGTTGAGAACACAATATAAATACAATAACACTTAAACACCCCATGTTCACTCTTGTCTGACAAAGGACCTCTTGCAGTAGTGAGAGTAATGACTGTCCCGACTAACTACAACATTGTTTTGGTTTTGTTATTTGTAAGTTGACAGTAGAGATGGACAGGAAGCACCAAGAGAGCTCAAGCTGCTGGACAGAAGCCTACACGTAGGCGGATCGTCCCCTGGCTCTAGTGTCATATTTAACAAACTATATGTGTGGTATCAATCTTCTCATCGTACTCTCTGCAACAAAGCTGATAACGCACTTCCTAAAATGTCTAATGATTCCTTTAACCATGGGGGAATTTCCAGGATTGTTTTTAATGTCGTGGCACGGGGGGGGGGGGGGGAACCAGGACCAGACATGGGAAATCAGAAAATTCTATCAGGAATAAATACAGCGTTTGGTTCAGAAAACATTGGGCACCATTTTCAGGCTGTTTCAGGCAGTGCCCTGTGCCCTAATACGGGTGGTGTTACATGAAAAGTGGTACCGGTCGGGATCTGGAGTTGCCCCTGGCACCCACCCGTGCCACCCCTTTAGACCCCTTCAGCAATCGTTTCCCTAATATTATTCTTGACAATTCCCTGTGTTAAATAAATGATTTTCAGTTTAGTGTTATCACCAGGACAGCCGTGTCGTGCAGCAGCACTTGTTTTATGTCCCAGGTTTTTATTTGTTTTTGTTTTATGTGAGCTCACCAAACCAAACTAACTGTTGAAATGGCAATAAAGCATCGAATCTGACCGGCTAACCATAACCTCAACCACAAAGGAGTGGGGCATGGGAGTCGTGTTTAGAGAGGTAATATTCGTTCACTGATGACACGAACAAACATCCATATTAGTTTTAATACTGAGCATGTTTCTAATTTGACAGCGCTGCGTCTAATCCTATAGTATCTTTTAATGAACATGTTTCTGTCCTCATGAAATCTAGTGCAAACAAATAATCCTCACTCTAAAACTGCCACTGGTGAAATACGCCACAGTGTCTATCTCTGAGCAAACGTAAAGCTTTCAGTATTACAGGCAGCGACTCAGTCTCACCTCTAGTATAAATCTTTACTTAGTGTGCAGTGTCAAGTACATGTGGCCGCGAGGATTCCTGTCTTAATGAATGAAAAAAGCTGTAAAATGTTAACACAGTGCCACTATAAATTTAAACAGGACGACCCCTCTGTGGCTAAAGTACTGTAAGAGCCATAAAACCTGGCTCTACTGAGTCCAGTCTAACTCCTGTAGCCACTGAACCCACTTTCCCTCCCTGCCCGCGTACTTCTTTGCTGCTTTCAAAACTCAGCACTTCACTTTTTGTGTACTGTGCTGATTTTAAATTGCGCCTCATAGCCTTAAAACACTGCAATCTTTTTTAAATAATGTGTGCTGCAGGATAAGTTGTGTGTGTGAGGTTGCATTGCATGTGTGCAAGTGAAATTCTTAATTTGTGCCTGTGCACATATTTATGCAAGTGGAGCTTCCTGTTTCTGTTAGAGAGGAATCAGTTGCACAAACAGAGAGTCGGAGCAGCAGCACAACATGTCTGTGATGGAGCAGCTAAAGTCTCCAAGCTGTCAGCCTGTCTTCTCCCAGCACAATCCCTTCCTGATGTGTGATGCAGCATTTATACTGTGATACACAAGTGATCCTCACAAAATGAGTTGCAGGGGATGTTGGATAGAGTTCAGCCTTTCACTTTTTACAAGTGGCACAGATGACAATGTGCAGATGTTTATCATCTGCACTTTGATTTAACATCCCATCAAGCAATATGGGGCTTTTAGTGTGACCGGTTAAATTACCATTTTTATAGTTTTTATCTTTTTTTCAAATATTTATTTTTGACCTGTGGGATTGTTGAGTATTACAGCCTTTCCCAGCATGCATCGGTCAGACTACACCCTGGACACCTCTGACTCCTTTTACACTCTCCACAATTAGGACAATATTCCACATGCGGCTGTTGAACGATGCCATCTGGCTGACTGTCATCCACCACTGAACCCACAATCCCTGATTTGATCATTTTTAGATGACTCGCACAGCTCCAGTCCGAGTGCCGAGCGTCTCAGAGAGTGTCTAGCGAGAGCCACGGGGTCAAGATACCTACATATTAATTGACATCAATTTTGAATTTGAACACATCGTCACAGTTTGATCAGTTAAAATTACAGCAACTTTAGCCTATAGGAGTAGCACACACACACACACACACACACACACACACACACACACACACATTCTCTAACGATATCATTGCCCATCGCAATATTTCACTGTGGACATCGTCATATGTCAATTTTGCAGACATCACCCTAACCAAGACATTGTTGCAGCACTCAACGCCCAATAAAACAACAAATCCTAATTTTAATATTTATGTTTGTTAACGGAATAAACAAACAAGATGTAACTTTAAAGAAGATACTTCCTGGTTAAATAAAGGTTTTAAAAAAATATGTTGAGTGAGCTTTCAAGGAAGCTGTATAAATCATTTTATATTTTGGTGATTTTAAGACCTTATTGCATAGCGGACAGGAGAGAGGAAATGAGGGGAGGGAGCGATGGAGAGCACATGAGAAAGCGAAAGGATGGAACCAGGGACGTTGCGGACTGGACGGTGCCAGGCTAGCGGTTTCCCCTGCTCCCAGTCTTGGTGCTAAGCTAAGCTAATTGTCTTTCGGCTCTATATTCATCCTTAGCAGACATGAGAGCGTGTGTTCAAAGCCATTTTTTTTAGCAAAATGTATATTCTTTTTTTTATTCTAACCGCGTCTTTATTTAAAAAAACTACAAAAAAAGCCGACTACCTAAAATAGAGGACATGATGTTTGTTCTGTCATCTCACAGCAGCGAGCTCCAGTGCAAATCTCTGACTGGTTCTTTCTTTGTGAGGTTTGTGTGGCTCCCTTTTAAACTTTCCTCCAGATACTAAGGATTCTTCACACAAAGAAGTAGTGAATGTGTTTCCATCCACCTGTTCCTTTATGCACATTTGCAATTTGTTCATAAAAACAAGCATAAATTAGCTAGAAAGTTGAAATATTGCAAACGACGTATAACACAAAGATTTAGTGAATATATCACGGACCTGCAGCGTTGGGGCACTTGTCAGGAGGAACATGAAGTGTTGAGGCTCTTGTTCTCCAACGCTTCTCCTTGATCTTTGGATTGTTGCTTTGGAAAACAGCGTCTGCCAAATGAAGAAATGTAATATGAACATCAATCAAGACACAAACATCAGATCTATGTGAGGAAACTGTGTCGTTACTCAAATTAATACCTGAAATAAACACATATCATATTTCCAATGCATTGGTTTGATGTAAACCCACTGGAGAATGAGCTATTGTGCTAATGCATCCACCATAACTGTCACTGTAATGGATAGAAAAAAAAAATCTGAATTAATTTAGCCGCTTTTTATTTTAATTGTTTTGCACTTCATTTGGATGCTAACTTGTCATCGTGTGTGTTGAATTAGTAGATTTAGGACCCATCCATCCACCCTGGCCCCTCCCTAGGCAGACCTTTTCACTTATACTTCCTGGTTCAAAATGATGTGGATTACATACGAATTGATTTCATGGAATGCGCATGAATACAGTGCATTACTGTTCGTAGTTATAGCTAGTAACTTTAGAAACTTTAGAGACTTTTTAAAGACTTAACCTCGGCAAAAACATTTCGGCTAATGCTTCAGTGATCTATGAACATTCAATGTGATCAAAGTACTTTATACAAAGTTATAGTGTAAATAACCAGGGAGTACATCACAAATATTATTGCATCACACAGACATTATTGATACATAAAGTACATTACATTATGCAGTTTCTTTTAGAGAGCTTGTCATGACAGACAATTACATAATAATTGCAAGTGAAAAAGTCAAGTTTCATATCGTTAAAATTCATTTTGATGTGCCATTGAGTTTAAAGTTTTACATGTTGCTCTTTGAAGTCAGCAGGCGTTGTCAGATGTACTTTTAGAGAAAGTGGTGTGTGTGTGTGTGTGTGTGTGTGTGTGTGTGTGTGTGTGTGTGTCAGTCATTAGTCTAGTCTTTATTCTCTGTTCCTTTTATTTTTCTTCTTTGTTTCTTTACCTTTTCTCTCTTCCTCACACCTTCTCGTGGCCACCTCCGGCCTCTGAGCTAATCGCTGCACAAGATAATACCAGTGAGACACGGTATCATTTATTATCTTTTGTTTTGATAGGGTATGACAGCTCTCAACTGTAAGGTTGTGTCCTCATGAAATATTACACCAGTTGTTGAGGCGTAAGGTGAAAATGATGATGTCAGTCAGTGCTGCCTTATCTGTTTGCTGTACAAAGCCGATAATATGCCTCACACTCTATCAGGAGACCGTCTCGCAGCATCTCCCCGCATCTAAGCCAAACTGATTCCTTTAGGTCGGGGAATACATCAATGTAAATATACAAGTTGTACTCCTGATACATTAATCTGTTCCTCATTGTCATATTAAATAGTCAAACTAGGAACAATTGAAACAATGGCACAGCCGTGATGTGCACAGACTCTAAAGGACACTTCTCACGTGCACTGTTAAAGCCTTTGTATACTGAGTCCATTATTTTGATTTGATTATTGAGTGAGATGCACTTTATTTATTTATTCATGAAAATGCTAAAATTACAAATAGATTATAAGTTAATAGGTTTCAGAAGCGCAGGGGACATACTGTATATAAAGATTAAAATATATGGTACTACTTTCTATGACGCCCATGTCTATAATGCGTTACAATCTGCTTATAGCAATGCAGAATTATAGTTATAAGGTCGAGAGAGCTTCTACCTATAATTTCATATTGCTATCAGCAGATTATAATGCATTGTAAGTACATTTGTAATTAATTACATGGTCATAGAAAGTGTTTCCAAATAACACTACATGCAAATGACAAAGTTTGATGAAATTGGTTATTGAGCTTTCTATAGTAATGGAATAACACGATGCTATATAACTTTCTTTAACAGATACCTGATGCCTTTCATCTTCGCAACCTAGAGCCCCGTGCTTTACTGTCACAACTGTGATGCTCCATAGACACTGTACATAAACATACAGACTCTGCAGGGACTCCTTTCAGTGCTGCACACGACCCCTGCGACCTCTACCAATAACTGAGGGCAAACTGTATGCAGCCTGAGAGGCGAAACCTGGGAGGAAAAAGTCCATAAAGAGCTCGCTGCACCTCGTTAATTGGAAGGGCACGGAGCATAAAAGAGTCAGATATGATAATATACGAATTTACTCAAGGCTGAAGCATTTAACTAAATTGCAGTCACTGTTCAAATACTTTAGATGATATTTTTAGTTTGGGGGAATTGTACACGTGTCATTATTTCAGGTAGTTACGTAGTTATTATTTCTGCTGCTAGTAATAAAAATGTTTCACATTCGATAGATGATAACATGAACATCATTCAATTACACAGAGAAATACAAATAAATGATGCAGTAAGGTGTTTACAGATGAGCATCACACTTGATGTGTTTTTGACACAGTTTAAAAATCAAAACAGTCTTTTGAAGAAGGTGTAATGAGTAGTTTGAATAACAGTCAGACTGTGTTTTGTACTGCAGACTTAACATTACAGCTATAAATAAGAGGAACAGGCACATCGTCATTTGTCCTGGTCACTGTTTATGTGCTGTACATGTATACTGAGATTTGCAGGATCCTATAGTAGTTGATCTTACTTTGATATTAATCGCCGTGTCCTCGTCTTCCTCCTCAGCGCTGTGTACTGAAGAGTGTGCCCACGGACGGTGTGTCTCTCCTGATACCTGCCAGTGTGAGCCCGGCTGGGGAGGACTGGACTGCTCCAGTGGTGAGTTCACATTATAGTCATCACAAAGGGGGAAAAGAAACCCGGGAAAAGCCACAAGTCATAGAGCGGTGAACAACTCATGTTCATGTTTCATGTAACAGTGCACGCACTCGTATGACACATGTGATCATTACATCTGACCACATGTTCCCTTCCATGTTTATATAGTACATCAAGAAATGTGCCTGTGACTTGACTTAAACACAAGAGAAACAAACACAAACTACGTAATATAAACAGTTTATAAACTTGCTTTACTTATCAGCAGACATATATGCTGATATAAGTGATACACAAACATCAGCCCATCATATCGGACATGGCAATGTCTCATTAGTTAGCTAATGCTACAATCCATTGCAAGTCGGAAGTTAATAAATCCTCGTCTGTATTCCCGACTTCCGATCTAAACTCGTCCCAGTGCATCTGCTCGGGAGAACCCGCACAGACATCAGTTTGTATGGCAGGTCTCTGAGCTTCACAAACATCTGCAGAGAACCTGCGCACTAGGGAATCCTGTGGGAAGATAATCCTCATACGACTTGGCATCGCCTCCAAATTTAAGACCTGCCATAATTATAAATTAGACATTTTATGACCTTATATTCTGAAAATGTAATACAAGACATTTTAAGGATCCGCGGGAACCCTGTTAAAGGGGGGGGGGGGGGGGGCAGTAGGCTAGTGCTGCAGGCTCGCAAAGACTTATGTCAAGAACAAATCAACTGAATGGAAATGGAAATGGCAGCCGCATCGTTGTTACAGCACGTCTTACAACACAAACACCACAAGAAGTAAATATTGATGAAAAGGTAATTCTGCTTTGACGTCCGCTCTGTTTATGTCGGCAGGTTTGAGCTCGATGGATCTTTCCTGAGCGTCAAACTTAACACCCTGACCATTCGATTGCACTTTTCCGTGTTCAATGTCGTTTTATTTTTATTTTCAAGTACAATGGATTGCAGCTTATGTCCTTTGATTTCTGCACATAGATGACATCGTAAGACATCGACTCACTTTAAGATCATTGAGCTGATTATGAATATGTTTCGGGCGACTCCACTGATCAGTCGGGTCTGGTCCAGTCGGCCGCTCTGACTGCCGAGTCTAAAGTCTGTTGGTGGAAACGTTTGTTAAGAGTGTTTTGATCAGCTGGTTCTTTGACATTAATATTTATTTATATATATGTACAGTATATATATATTTCCATTTACGTCTGCAGCCATAGTTAGTCAGAAATATCGTAAGAGCTGTTTGGGGAGATCTTTGGTTTCCCCCCTCACACACTGTAACAATCCCACCCGGATACACTAATCCCAGCTGGAGCCACATGTAATGGTCGGTGCCCGGGCCCCAGCATAATGATCAGAGACGGGCATTTCAAAGGGACACCAAGTCATCTGACTTTCACCTTATGTGCTGATAGAGAAGAGAGCACATCTTCACAGTAGAGGTCGATCTGCAAGCTCATTCCTGCAGATAAAAAAAGGGAAATGGTAAAAGCGCAGGAAGGACATCATGATAGGCTTGTTTTGCTTCAGAGGCGGGCGACGCTGGTCTTTCACGTTGCTTTAGTTTGAGTTTATTCTTACAGCACAGTCTCATACAGTCCATAAGCCATTTGCAGTGCTCTACAGAGATACAAGGGTAGAAAAGAGAACACACTGCCTGTGTATTACAACCTTGTGTTTATTCTTAAATTAAATAAATCATTGTTCGGTGCACAACAGAAATCAGAAGTTCCACCAGTGAGGAGCACAGACAGTAAACTCTACAATCAGATTTTGATCACGACACCTTTTTAATCGGCTGTCTTGCAGTTTGAGCATTTCCACAGTCCGATTTCCCACACGACTACTGTCAACATATTCTTTCTTATCGGAGTAATGTTTTATATGGTGTTGCTACTGCAGTCTGTGCTGTGATAGAAATGAAACCAAACCTGGCTTCAGAACAGAGGGACCATATGTTCTCCATCTTCCCAGCCAGGTTCAGTTCTTTGTTTTTTCTTCTTTTGTTATTGTTTCCTTTCTCTTTTTATTAACAATGTTCAGGACGGCCGTCTTGTTTGAACAAACCTTTTTAGAATTGTCCAAAGACCAGTAACTAGTGTTGGCCGGGCAGAGCGGCCGATAATAATGCACAGAGTGACTTAAAATACAGCGTCTGCCGGACTTGTAGAACAGTTAGTCAGTGCAGATGTTTTATAATTGCAGTGATATGATCATATTGGCAGCTGCATTTTTAATTAGCTGTGAGGGTTTCACCGAAAGATCGTCATTAAAATGTGTGTTATTTATCGAGTCTGCCGAAGAGACAGACATGGACAAGTGTTTCCCAGTACGACTGGAATAGAGAGCATGGAGATCTAAATACTCCTGAGACGGTGGAAGGCTAAACTGTAGCAGAGTGGAGGAGATTTAGTTTGAGGCCAGAAAGTGAAAGCGCAGCCCCTGAAATAGAGATCATCATTGAGTCATGGTGACTGACCAGCAGCTCATTTAGGTCCGTTTGGTGGTACGGAGCAGTAAAGATGATCGCACCTTCAAACCTCAAATGAAGCATCTCGATATCAATCTCGTTTCCGTGGTTTGGTTCCACTCTAACTGTCATGCTGCCCACACGGCTGCTGAGGGACACCCGTCCAGTATAAACTATAGCTGTGTGTGTGTGTGTGTGTGTGTGTGTGTGTGTGTGTGCGTGTGCGTGCGGTTAGAGGGATTTGGGGGGCTATTGATACGTAATGAGTCACACAGCCCCTTTAGTCCCACTTTGTGTGCTCTAGCCTCCCCATTGTTTACCTGTCTTTATTGCTGCCCAGGGGCCAGTGGACGGCGGCCTAGCTCAGACAGGGGTTAGGTAAATCTAGCAGCACTTAGGCAGAGGGGAAGAGGAGGATGAAGCAGGTCGATCGAGTCAATCTGTGGGATTCATTCTGGAAGTTTGGCTGACTTTAACTTCCTTTCTTCGATGTGCTGTAGTTGTTTTTATTCATTTATTTTAGTGATAGAGAAAAAAACCCTCCCACCTCAGCCTCACACTTCGCCTCGCAGACGGTGCGGCTATTTGACAGGTGAATCTGAAGACTGGAAAATAAATATAAAGAACAAGTATTTGCCAATTTCCCACAGCGTGAACACTCTGCCTCCTCACATCCCTACACTAGAATTTGTCATTTGCTTATTACCTGTGTAAAAATGCCATTTGCTATAAAGATGCTGCACAGAGCCGCATCTCCCATGGTGATATCGAGCCTGCTCCTGACTGTGTTTGATATTATGCTCTCTTTTACCTGATTGGTCAAAAGACATGAATCCTGTCATCAGTAATTGAGAGCTTATGATGAGTGCAGAGTTCTTCATGTTTTGCAAATAAAGTTGGTTTAACTGCAGTGACATGTATTGAATGAATTTAAAGGCTTAATTTCTCAAAGGCAGAACAGACACATTACTGCTTCCTGAACTGATCCTCTAATTCAGACCAGTTAAGTGGGGACTCTTTCACTTTGAATGTTGCAGTCAAGCTGTGAGTTGTTGATGCAAGGTCTGTAGAAGCACTCAAACAGAGATAACACTAAACTAACTAAGGCTAAACGTGTAATATAACAGTCCTAAAATACGCCTCCTTCATGAGGGTTATAATGTTCACGCTGTGTTGAAACTCCTTCAGAGAAGCGCCGAATCAACTCTGCAATCATTTCACATCTTCTCAACTATTATCTCTGCATATTGCATATGCTTCTTATTCTTAATACTGTGAGTCTTTGCACATCCCCTAGAATGTATTTTTTTCACATTCAGGAACATTGTACATGTTTCTACATTTTTAAATAGTCTTTCTTATATTTGTATTGTATTTATTTCTATTATATTTTTGTTTCACCAAATCCTTGTATGTGAAAACCTACTTGGCAATAAACCGGTTTATTATTATTTAATTATGTACATTTACTCGAGTACTGCACAAGTACAAGTTCAAGGTATTTGTACTTTACTTAAATGTTTTACTTAAAGTATCTAACTTTATACTTCTACATCTCAGAGGTAAACATTGTAGTTTTTACTTCACTACATTTGTCTGACAGCTTTAGTTACTTTTCAGATTACAGTTTTTCTTCCCCTTCCTGTCCAGTGAAAACCATGTGTCTCCAGATGTGTTGATTTTTAATGTTTGTGATGAACTGAAGGATGAAGTGTTGCTTTATGTGTTGAGGTAATTCTCCCACAATCCTGCTGTATCAGCAGTAAAAAGCTTGGTCACAAAGCTGAGAGCAGGCTGCTCGTCTGTTTTACAGATACGTGGTTCTCACAGGACACAAAGCTACAGATACATGATGATCTTACACAATATGACGCTTTGCTGTAGAGTAAACTACACAACACAACATTAAACATCTACAGCAGTAAAAAGCAACAGACACATTAATGCAGCAGTAATATTAATCCAGAAACATCATATATAAAAAACACTGACAGCGAACATTCAACTGCAAAATGAATACTTTCACTTTGTATACTTGTAGTACATGTTGCTGATAATACTTACATACTTTAACTTAAGGTTTTGGATGCAGGAACTTTACTTGTAGTGGAGTATTTTCAGTGTGGTGTTAGTACTTTTACTTAAGTAAAGGATCTGAATACCATTCCCACCGCTGGTTGCAGGCCTGTAAAAAAACAAAACAGTAATTTATACAACTGTAGAGCTGAGAGGAGCTTCAGAGATGAGCTGAGCTTTCTCTTCATCATGATCATCTTCATGACAACCATCTCCAGAATATATATACATATATATACATATATATACATACATATACCGGACACTCGATGGTAAAAAAAGACAGTGAACATAAACCAGGCAGCTCTCTCATTTCCTGCACAATGTATTTAAACCACTTAGTAGCACATAAATGTATTTTCTAGGCAACACGGGGGAAAGAATATTGGATCAATTTTTATGTGATTATAGTGTGTGGGTTTATTTCCTTTTGAACCCCTAGTACATACCAGAAGAATACGACTTGTGTATGTAGAACGCAAAACAGTTTGTAACAAGTAACTCAACTGTCCAGTGGGCTCTCTGTCAGGAAGAGGAGAAGAAGAGGAGAAGAAGAGAAGAGGAGAAGGCCACAGGACAGTACTTTGTGTTGTCTTCGACTGTAACTAACCAGATTAGCTGGTGAAGCAGTGTGTGAGCCTCCGCTGCCTTCCCTCTCAAACATCCAGTCTAGTTGAAGGGCTTTGTTGCTCTGCCAGGCATTATAAATAGCTCGGACAGAAGTGGGGTGAAGCAATGCGAGGAAGGCCAGGATGAGACGGAGAAGACAAGGGAGGAGACGTAGGAAGAGGAAATTAGAAGAAAAAAGTGGTAGATAAGGACAAATTATGACGGAAATGATCATGTAGAGATGGCGATTATGATGAGAAAGATAATCAAGAGCACGGAGAAGATGAAGGGAGGGAACATTGCAAAGACGCAGTTAAAGGTTGGTAAGGAATCAGGCAGAGGAGAAGTTGCTACATAGGCAGTTTATAAAGTGTAAGGTTTTGATCAACAGTGATACTACAGCACCTTCAGACTCTTATCTGTTGTCAGTTTATATTGGCACTTGTCATTTCTTTCACTGAGAACAAGTTATGCAAAAGCAACATCAACAGTTGAACACAGACGTGTGACTGATTGTACAAGCTGTAGAAACATCTGATTTATGTGCACTCTGGATATTGGACTGGTATTTTACACAACTTGTACAATGGTGTTACCTTAAGCATAGTTTATTTACTGTAACCACAATTGTAGACCTATAACATATGGTCAAAGTTAAACGTTACAAGAGAGATGAAGCCACAGAGACTGTTTCTGGTTCAAGCAGCAGCAGACACACCGAACGGCAGACCGACAAATGGACCTGCAACAAGTCATCGATGAGTTGATCGACAGAAAATGATCAGTTTTGATAATCATATATCGAAACATATGAAATATGGCCAAAGATTCATTAGTTCCAGCTTCTCGAATGTGAATAAAAAATTATAATAATAATGATAAATAATAATAATAATAATAATAAATTGTATTTATAAAGCGCCTTTGAAAGCTAAAAGCAATCTCAAGGCGCTCTGACAGTAAACTGGACATATTTGGGTTTTGGACAATAGGTCGCACAGAACACTGGAAGGCATCTCCTTGGACTCTGGGAACTTGTGATGTCGCTATTTGCTGACTGTTTATTGACCGTCGATTAATCCATAAATGAAGGAATTAAACAGCAGATTCATCTTTAATGAAAACTATAATTAACGCCGCGCGGTTGTAGGCCTCCGGCAACCGGACAAGTTGCAGTTTACATCCCTGTCCTGTCCACAATATCATCCCTTCATCCCTTCATCACTTCATCCTGTTAGAGATTTGTTTGACATTTTCATAATTAACATACGAGTTATTGAGTTATGGGCAAATAAGTGTTTTGCGAGGTCACATGACGTTGCCCTTTGTCCACCCGGTTCTGATCACCTGTTTCCTTGGATTCCTGTGGATATGAAAGCTTTTTGTCTTTATGATACATTGGAACTGATGTGACGACGGCAGCAGTCAAACTCCAAACATTTGCAGCCATTTCTGAAGCCTCCAGGGCGTGTGAGTGTTGGATGCTGTAAAGACAGATTATGAGTCTCATCTCAAACACCTTTGGCGCTTGGTAATGCATAGTTTCATTTCAGACTCACCAGATTTATATGACCACAGTTACTCCTCCGCAGCAGTCCATATCACACTAACAGCAGAGGTAGTCAAAGACAAAAGACTTTACATCATGACAAACGTTTAAAAACACTATGCAAGGCACAGCAGCAGAAATATATGAATGTTCACAGGAGCAGGTGTTAATTTGAAGTGTTTGCTTTTTATCTTTTTTCATTTGGCCACCTGAGAGCAATGCCTCTTCACCTCAGCTTGCATCCAAACAACCTCAGCATACACCTGAAGCTGTGACTCTTTGTTGTGGCTTGATAGAGCTGACAGTGTAATCTCAGCCGAGTGAAAGAAGTGACCCCCGAACACAAGGATGTCTGGGTACCTCATCCCACTGCTCTCTCCACTGGGGAGGAGTCAAGCAGAGTGCACAAAACCCGGGCCTCTTTGTAAAAAGTCACTCTCAATCTGCCGGCCGTGTTTTGCTCGGCCATAAGTGATTCATTTGTCTCTGGTCTCCATTTGTCGTCATGGAAACAGACGATGCACATTAACACACCTTTTTCTGATGAGCTATTCGAAAGCTTTAGAGACGGCAATGACTACGCTTTGTTTTTGTCTCCAGTAATGGGTGAAGTTTTGTCAGTCAGACACAGAGGGAAAACTTCTCTAATGAGCATGTAGACAGAAGACAAACCTGCACATCATCTTTAAAAAAGCAAAGATGGAAATAGCTAAACCCGCGGGGACATGTTAATCCTGGTGTCTGTGGCATGCTTTACCCAGAGAGCTTCTCATTTTACCTTCTTGGTTGTTGTTTTTTAAGTTTCTATAAATAAAGGAATGTGTCAAGGTCGTGCTGATGTGGTGTGGATCGCTGAGAGGACACCGCGGCTGTCAATGGCCAGTGTGGGCGCTCGCTCACTACTGTGCCCAGACATGCCATTTATCAGAGCGAGACTCAGGCAGACGGAAACAACACACGCATAAATTCACACACACTATGTATCCTATGTACACACACATGCACAACTCACAGGCAAGAAAAGCTCACAAACAAGCAGAACAGCAGCTGGGCCGACACACTCTCATAGAGTGGCCTACAGTGATGTGTTTGCCCCTCTGTGCTGCTTCCCTGCGCAGCCTAAGTCCCCACAAGAGCCAAGTTTCACACAATTCTTCCTGCTGGCATCCATGTTAGAGAAAGTCTGTCAAGGTGTGCAACAACATAATGCAGCCTACGCTTTCCCTCAGCTGTTGTTCACTCTTTTCGCTGCTCTGTCCGTCTCGTGTGCCTCTCTGCTTATCTCTCGCTGCCACTCTTCAGCTCGACTGTACAACATCCATCCAGAGCATCGCAGTGCAACTCTGCCTCAGTTTCTGCTTCTGATTTGTGTTTGCCTGCGTGTCTGTTCACACTCAGACACTCCAAACAATGTCTTTTCACCACCAAATGTATTCGTGATGACATGTTTTCATAGTTTTCATTAATGTCATTTTGTTTTATGCTCTTCTCCAGTGAGTGGAACAGATTTTATTTCTGGTTTTGCAACATCCCAAACACAGATCACAGCTATTGTATTCTTTGCACGGACGACTCCAAAAGTCACAACTTCCAGACAATGGACCAAACAAATATGCTTTGCTTCCTAAAATGTTCATCAGTTCTTTCAGACCAGCTCTGACTGGCAGACCGACTCTCTTCTAGTTTTTACCTTGTTTCTTGTGATAATTTTAGTTTATAATGCAGGACATTCCTCTAAATCTGATCGCATTCAAGGCTTCATTATATCAGGAGCCTTGCAGTAACACATCACACAGATCCACCTCTTCTCTGCTTTGGTTGATTTAAGTGCTGTGGAGGAGAAAGCAGAGATGAAACAACACACATATGCACTGAACTGCACCGCGACTTCTTAAACATGTAACTGACATGTGAAATTACCACCTAGACACCGAGATGTCAGGTAAGAATAATAATAGAATAATCCGCAACAGGCTTCATCCACTGATGTTAAACGATAAGTCTGGAGATATTCTTTATTTTTCTTTGTGTCAACCCCAAAAACAACAAGTAAACAAGTATAGTGTGTATCTTCTTCCCCTGTGTCAAAGAGATCCATTGTCCATAAACTAATAAAAACAGATCAATGAGCCACACTGCTGCACACTCATTACCATGAACACACACACTGTACTTTATTTTGACTGAATCACACCCACAAATACCAAATGTGGATCCATCCGCAGCTGAAAATAGTCCCCAACAAATGCACTATTTTCCTCCTGTTTGTGTAACGTTTAATATAAACAACAGGGAGCAGCTGTTTTAGGAAAACCGAACTTTAATTTGTGAGCTGTTTTTGGAAGATTAACTATCTGGCAGCTACTGTTAGCAGCCGTTAACAGAGTTACTTTAGCAACAAGTGAAGCTTTCTGTCAGAGAGTCGAGGCAGAGCAGCTGGAGGACATCAGACGAAACTCCAGAAAACATTTTCTATATAAGAATTTATCCAGTTTCACTAAAATCCACTTAGTGTTGTAAAGCCTCACCCACAAGAAGTCACATACTGTTACAGACTTCAGAAATGACATTTCATATCCGTGTGTGTGTGTGTGTGTGTGTGTGTGTGTGTGTGTGTGTGTGTGTGTGTTTTGTGTACCATTTCAAAGGAGAAGCAAACCGAAAAAATACATTTATTTTATTTATATTAAATGTAAATGTCCTTCTCTCTCCTCTTAATAATGTGATTGTAAAATAGCCGCACAGAATTCCATTAATATCCTCCAATAGTCAAAAACACATGCTGTCTTGTCCTTGTCTTCTTAGACTGTTTGTGGGAAACACTTGCTCATGAGACGAAGCAGGTAAACAACTTGTAAGAGGAAGTAAGCAGCAGGTGTAAAAGGTTAAGTTCTTTGTAAGAAGACGGGAGTAAAACGAGGAGACGGAGGTGTGATTTGTTGGAGTGAGAGGAAGGTAGAGCAGAGACGTGACATGTTTCTTGAAGAGATGGGTTTTCAATCCCCTCCGGTACATAGCCAGTGACTATGCAGTCCTGAATGGGATGGGAAGGTCACCCCTCCATTGGGAGACAAGTCGAGGCCGCCTTAAGGCAATTCACCCTAGGAAAGGAGGAACTAAGCTCCCGGTAGGAGCTGATAGGCTGCTATAGACTCAATAAGAGACAAACCCCCTGGGAACCGTATGCAGTGTGGCCTTTTATGAAGATTATTTCTATTACAATTAGACACCAGGGCTCACTTACCCTTGTTATTTAGTTTTTTTTCTTCTGAAAGGTCGCTAAGTTCAAGGTCTTCAGCAGTGTAAGTCCACAGAACACCTGCTGTTGTGATACATTTACTTAAACCTAAACGCAGCATTAGACTCTAAATGAAAAAGGACAAAGTTAAACGGAACGCTACTGTGGGCAAACATTAGTGGACTTAATTATGAGATGGGAGGACATATCTCTGGATCAGACAGACGCTTACAGTATGTCCTCTCCTACTTCTGCAAGGTCACGCATGAAAAGGTCTGCCGATCATCAAGCTGCGCAGCCTGTGCACACCAATGTTATCTGAGCAAACATACCAGTTTCAATCTTGTGTTAATTATTTATTTCTGCCTGAGTATTTATTCCCCACAGTTTGTAGAAGTTGCAGGTCCACAATCTATTTCTATAATCTATTATAGAATTTATAATCTATATATTCTGCGAAGCAGAAAACTCAAAATCTGAAGCTCTGAGCAGGAATGACTTTTAGAAAAGCCGACAGCAAACACAATGAATCAGAATCAGCGTTATTGGCCAAGTGTGTGAAACCATATAAGGAATCTGACTCCAGTTTTCCGTTTCTTTCTTTCTTTCTTTCTTTCTTTCTTGTACTTCTGTGTACATACACAGAAGTACAAGACGAAAGTAACCAGAAGTATATACATAGTTTACATGCAACGCATGTTGGGAAGCTGGCTATTAGGAAGTGCATTGTCACACCATGTTTGATTTATTTATCATTTACTCTACCTAAACAAAATGTTTGTGTTCATTTAAAACTAATATTTTTGAATATAAGGAAATGGATTCATTTATTTAAGGAAGTTTCTTCAGATGCATCATCTTCTGTACAAGATGTCATGTAGCCTCAGCAATATTTTTGACAATATGAAATGGATCTGGAAAGTTTTTGCGTTTACACCCAAATGTAACTAAGTACATTTACTCAAGTAGTAGTAAGTTCAAATTTGAGGTGATTATATTTTACTTGAGTATTTCCATTTGATCCTACTTTATGTTTATACTCCACTACATCTGAGAAATTAATATTGTACTTTTTACTCCATTACATTTGTCTGACAGCTTTAGTTACTTTTCAGATTACAGTTTTTCAGCAGCTGGAGAATGCTTCGTCACAAAGCTGAAAACAGGCTGTTGACTTTTTGAAGATACGTGGTTCAAACAGGACACAAAGCTACAAACATGACGATCTTATAGAAGATGATGAATTATAGTTGTGCTGATTTTAATTTACATACTGTTGGGTAATTTAATCTACTGCAGTAAACTGCAACATACTGTACACATTAACGATGCAGAAATATTCATCCAAAAACATAGAGTATAAGAGTGAAACACTGAGTTACAGCACAATGCTTTTTAACATTATAAATATCCCCCATTTGATTATTTTCTCACCATTGTGTCATACAAAGTTCACTAGAATAACACATTTGACACAGATTCACGCCTCCATTCTCAATCCCATAATCCCGTGCAGCTCCGCACTCGAAGGGTAATGGGATGTCACAGAAACCTCTTCACCCCCCCTCTCAGACGATGTTCTCAGAGGACATGAAAAATTCAGCCATGCTTGAAAAGGGCATCAGCTTCTAAGAACTAAGAGGTGTTTACGTCTTGTGTTTAAAACATGCCTCTCTTATTGGTTTAACACGCTGTAATTATTGTCTCACTTTTACAGTGATGTTTAGAGGACAACTGGAGTGCTGCCTGTAATCATTTGTATTTATAATTCATAACAGTCTGGATCTCAGTCTGTGTGGATTGAGAAGCTGCAGCAGTCGCTCAGCATCCTCTGTAAGAGCCTGACTCACCTTTGCTCTTCCTGGCAACAGATGACTCTGAACTCCCACTGCTCCTCATTAGAGTCGAGTTCATTAGGCAGCTAATACCTGTTGCCTGTGTTGGAGGGGCCGTAGTGTGGGGTCAGTAGCCATTAGCCAGTCCGTCCTCTCGAGCTTTCTCCGGCTCTGAACCCCGGTCAGGACGAGACTGGCGATTTATGACAAAGTGTATCTTTCATTACCCAACAGACCGAGTTCAGCAAGTCATTAAGTGCGGCTTTGCAGGAATGATGCGGCAAGTTTCTGGGGAGAAGTGAGGGAGCGCTACATGAGAGGCTGAGGAGAGAGAGGATCGTAGAAATGTATAATTACAAGGGAAGAAATGCTAAGGCATAGGGGAGGAGTGTGTGTCAGGGATAAAAGTACCTGTTGTTACTTAATATAAGCTTGTTATGAATGTGTTTGCATATTCTGTGCAGTTAGTATTACACACTGCTATCCTTGTTCCGCTCTGAAAGACATTACAGAGCGTGTGTGTGTGTGTGTGTGTGTGTGTGTGTGTGTGTGTGTGTTTTGTGTGTGTGTTCACCAAGGCGGCACCTCCTCTGGATGTTTATCCTGGCACTTCATTTAGGTTCCTCAGTGATAATACACACAGTCTTTGGGGACGCTGATTGTCCTGCTCGACACGAACACAGCTTCACACACACACACGCACAACGCTGACGAGCGGACTTGCCCCACTGCCAAGTCCAATTAACGGCTACAGCCACATCAGCATGCCCCTTGTGTTTGGTCAAAATGAATTTACCAACAAACTTTTTAATCAAATTGCACCACAAACCCTGAGGGGTGATTGGCTCTCTGCACTCCACAGTTTGGTGCTGCGATGTTCGTCTCCCACATTAGGGAGCTGTGATTCAGCCATGAAGCATGGCCTTTTCCTTGCTTCTTGCGAGCGGAAGAAAAATGATCCTTCAGCATTTCCTTCAGTTTGTTAAATTACAGAGAGCAACACAATCAAAGGCACAGTCTGTCCGGTGGAAAGCAAAAATTCTCAAATGTCAGTGGGATTTTGTTGTGTTTAATAATAGTCATTTACAGACATGTGCTGCTGACACTTTAGCTATAGAGAGGATAGGTATGAAAATTAAAAATGAGAAAGCAAACCATTCCAGCTGAATGTTAGATAACTTTGGTAGCTTAACTCAAAAGCATATGAACGAAGTGTGTAAGAGGCTTCTGATAAACTGGTACATTAGCTTCTTTGTCTTTTCTGTCTGTCTTATGAGATTGTCTCAGAAGCACCATTCAAAATGTTTATAACTCATTTTTGTATCACTGTAATGGCTGATGTCACAATGAGAACTCCGGTATTATTTTATGAAAGTGCTTCATGCATGTGTGTGAGACTATACCCTCTTCATATCCATGTGTAACAGCAGAGCTTCTTCCTTCAGTCTGTTGTTTAACTAGCTGGTCTGAACGCCTCCCAGCCTTCACCGGAGCAGACAGCTCTCGTGGATGTTTACAGTTATTCTGACACAACTGGCAAAAGTGAGACTGCTGCTCTCTAGATTGTAGACGCTGTTTAATTCCACTCGTGATATTTCTAGTAGGGATGTAGAGGGCTGAGCAGGTAGGCTTTTAAAAATATGGGTTTTATTTATCCCAAAAAGACGGACAGAGGACAAATAAGAGACATTTGATTTAGCGTTGGGCTGTCTCTGCTATTATAGGCAGCCTGAAACGCTGTTACTTATATTTACTTACTATATATATAACGGAGTAGGCTACTGAATAGTACTTTGTCTTCTATTGTGAAGACCTTTCTCGCAGGTCCATAGTTTTGCAAATATTCTCTATGGCACCTTTAACATTTGTTCTTCTTTATGCGGACATAAACAAATTGTTAAATTATGTGCAGGTGATTTTAAATCCCGTGTGGGAAAGGCAGACTCCTCCAGAAGCAATAAAAACTATTATCTAGAGAGGTAAAATGGAAATACAAGGAATTCTGCTGGAAAATGCCAACCAGAAATATACAATCAATATAAAACACAAGACAACAAATAATGGACTTTTGCCTCAAATCTGTGAAAATGCAAAGATTGGAAAGATGATTCTAATATATATTCATAGAGTGTGTGTGAAGAATATGGACAGACTAGCCAGCATTACCTGTGTAACTTAGACTAAGATTACCTCATGAAATACACACGTGCATCTCATGATGTAAACATGTTGGACATTGTTACGTTCTGTGGGAGTTTGATATTGAAGCATTTAATCTTTATTTTTATAGTGTATAGTTTTGTGCTCTCTGTTAACAGATGAGGAGAACATAGACTCCATCAGCAAACACATTTCAGGCTGCTGTTTCCCAGAGTTTTCTCTCCCTCCCTCTGTATGCCATCCATCATGTGTGTCTGAGAGTCGAGGGGAAATGGACTCGCACCTCACCTCCGAAACCTTTTGATTACCCATTTTCCTTCTAATGCCACGTGAGTCCACGCTGGCTAAACCTCATGACAGACAACCCATTAAGGAATATAACTACTTGCCCACTCCGCTCTGCTTCCCTGCGTGCCCTCCCTCCCCAACTCCAGGCTCTCAACATCCCCCCCCCTCTATGCACTCTGATTAATTTCCAAACTAACTTGTTTATCGTCCACTGCTGCCTTTCAGAAGTGGCCAGCACAATAGATCCTTTTCCTCCTCACACGACTGACTTCGCTTTGACTTTGAAAATGGCCAGGAATTATTCATCGGCTGTCTTCCTCTACTTTACATTTGCTCAGAGAAGAAGAGCACAAAATCGCAGTCTCCTCAGTCTCTTTATTTCCTCATCCTCTTCTCCCTCGGTCGTTTTACACTTCAAGCCATCTTGACCTTTCTCAAGGGGGCTCGTGGTGCAGAGGAGGGAGCTGGTGTGACCTCCAAGTAAGAGAGAAGGTCGCTCTGTTGATTCCTTAAGGATCCCCTAAAGCCAGTGTGCTCTATAGAAATGCACATGGACGGACTCAGAGCACACTCGGGCGTTATGATAAGATGACACTTAACGGATCCCTCAGGGAGGAATCGTCCTCCAGGACAAATAGCAAAGGACTTCAGAATGTGTAAGAATATGAAACGACCGTATGCAAAAAAACAGCAAAGAAAAGAAGCGATAGAGAACGCGTATTATTATAAATTCATGAAGTAACATTTCCACATTGAAATGTTTAAAAGAGACCCCTTATCCTAAATGTTTCCTACACTTTCCAAACCTAGAGAAATCAGAAACTTTAATCGAGGTATCGGTCAGTTTCATTTGCTCTCCTGTAATGGTAATGTATCCCTTTTGTGCGTGTGTCAGCGTTGTTGTTGGCTGCCAGAAGCTGTCATGAATTGACTTTTTATCAAGTTTTAAGCCACATTTTTAGATCTTGATCGTTTTTAAGGATTTTAGTATTCGGACGTCTTGATCTTAAGTTATGAGAGAAACAAGCTGAGCAAACTCAACAGCATTGGAGAATGCCAAAACTTGAAACTGCTTTAATCCATATTTTTACAAGTTTTTAATTGCCGGGCCCTTTAGAGAGGATGACACCTTTGAGAATAATTAGGCTCCCAGTTAAAACCTCCTGAAAGTCTGGATCTTAGTTATCAGAAGAACAAGCTGAGCAAACATTAGCAGTTAGTTGGCAGCCCCTCCATTCTGAGTCCGCCGAACCGCAGCGTAGAGACACCGACTCTTAACATGAAACATCCCCTGGTCCGTTTGTTTTGGAGATGAGGAAACCTCTACAGATGATTCGGCTCCTGAGAGCAGGAGAATCTGACGGAAATGGACGCCACCAAAGTCTGTCTTTTTTTCTGTTCTTTATTGAGCGTACCCTCGTGCCAGAAAATGACATATTGTGTGTTTTATTTAGCACGTTTGGAAACTATGTTACTGACTGAGCTAAATACTAAAATGCGCACATTAACTAAGCTCATATTCTGATGTTGAGCAGGTATAATGTCGACCATTTGCCTGTCAGCATGCTAACATTAGCTGATTAGCCATAAACACAAAGTACAGCTCAGGCTGATGGGAATGCCGTTAGTTTTGCAGGTACAGTACAGTCTATGATGAAAAGCTACAGCTCATTGTCGTAATTAGTCACACCTACTTGGTCCGATAATAATTAATGTTATGGCCGTCAATATAAAGGCCTTAAACCTGCTCTAATCTATTATCAGATGACTTTTTAATGTGAAGGTGTCGCTTGTGTTGACAAACCCACAGCTAATTATCACTTGACTCTGCAGTTGGCCTCAGCTCTACAAAGTGTTTTGTGTCTTTTAGCTCGTTGTTTTGGTTTTTCAGGCAGAAATAATACCATGTACACTACCTGCCAAGCTCAAAACAACAGTTGGCAACAAGCTGGTGAACTGAACATGTAGAAGCTGAAAAGCCAGATATTTCCCTCAGCAGTTTGAGACCAAGTACAGAACTAAAATGAGAGTCAGACAGACAGATGATACTTAGATCATTTATTGTCCGCCATTAGATTAAATCAGTTTTCACAGCCTGAACATACGAGAAAAACAATTGAGGAACATCAATCCCAAAAGCAGCCAGAAGAAACACAGCACAGTCACAAGAACATGAGTCCATTTAGTGTTATTGCTACAGTTTGTTGTGGGCGGGGATGGCAGAGAGCACAAAGCTCTTACAGTAGCATACCTTTTTACAAATCAGAGATCTGCTTCGGCTGCCGGATGGATAGTGGAGTGAAGCCTGAGTTCAGGGGATGGCTGGGGTCATGTGCTATGGTGAGTGCTTTGTGTGGGATGACAGTGTCAATGAGGGCTGTAGGAGGTTGTGAGTAGGAGACCCATGATTTTGGAGTCAGTGTGTGTAATTTTGAGAAGTTTGTTCCTGTTGGTGACAGTGAGCATGGTGAAGTAGCTTGTGGAGCAGTAAAGGAGGATGGGTTTGAAAATGCTCCCGTACAAGAGGGCAGATGTGGGGTATGACTGAGGGAGCCCTGAGTTTCTGTTGGCAGCATTTGTGGACTTTGGTAGTGTGATGACACGTTCGCCAAATCAATCTGTGATAATGTGTCAGTATAGAGTGCTTCAGGAGTCCTGACACCCCAGAATGAGTCAGCATTTTTGCTCTTCCAGTTTATTCGTCCTGAACTCAATGGGTTTTTTGGTTAGATGCCTGAAATAAGTTCTGTGGTTAACAAAAGCTTAATATATTTTAATGTTCTGTTCTGTTCTGTGAATTTTGAAGCTTTTACACGTCTTAAAAAAGGGGGTCGCTAACAAGTGGCTAAATAAGACTACTATGCGTATTACGCCGAACACGAGTCCACCTTTAGCTTTAGTGTTGGTGACGTGCAATGCGACAATGATGTAGTTTGTTCATAACACAATGTTAGCTTTTTACTTGTGGCTATTGCATTTACGCTTCAGAATGTTTTGCTAAACAATGACTTCAATGGAAAAATCCCATCAGCTCTTTATCGAGGCAACCAGGTGATGTGTTTAATACTGTTGTGTTGCCTCGAAGTGTCATCTAAAAGTAAGTCAAAAATAGTTCTGTTCTTAAATGTCTTCAGTTGAATGAAGACAGAGAGATAGCCACCTTGTCGACGTCCGGTGGCTGACTCCCGTGCAGTAACGTGCTAGGATTATGGTTGACCTTTCACCGCAGCCAAATCACAACATCAGCTGTCTGATGTGCACCTCTCACCTCTTTATATTTATCAGTGGGTCGGTGGGAGGACAGCCACCTGCCAAGGGCCATTAGACCTGAACTCAAATGTATGCCCCAAGTTTGCATAAAGGGAGATCATTAAAATGCAATTACCACACAAGAAAGCAACCTGGACTAAACCTAAACGAGTCCAGCACTCGCATAAAAAAACATTAGCGAGTGAAAGGTTGCCACATCCCATGCATCACTCTACAGCTAAGCTGTTGACGACCGCTAATGAAAGCAATTGTATAGTCTTAAAAAACAATAGGAAAAGAGCAGAACTAAGAATTCAGTTAAGACTTGGCCTGATGTGTTTATCCAGACGTGTTGAAATGATTGTTCTGTTCAAGCATGGATTAATGCAGGGTTGACTTTCAAAGCTTATTATCTGGACATGAAACTGTCCTCCTTTAAAGAAAAATCTGTTAAAACTCGATCACCTAGCAGATGCAGTCGGTGTCACAGTAAACTGACACTTGGCCTGTGAGCAGTAAATTGTGTCATCCATCTGGCCTGTCCTCAACATCGCCCTCTCCCTCATCGACCCACGTCCCGTACAGCCTGAACTATGCTGCCACTAATTACAATTATTAATTGAAAATAGGAAATCAATGGCTCTGAATTAAACACAAGCGTGCATGTTTGTATATCGGTCAGCCGTCTCCTAATAACTCAGCTTTGTGTGACATAGTTGTCTCCTGACAGGGCGTTTCAAAGCATGAAAACTGAAATGCAATTCACACACAGTTAGTTCTGTTATAGGCGACTTTCATCAGTTTGTTTTGGAGGTGAGAGTGGCTTACTACAGAAAAGCACCCACCTCCACTGCTTCTTTTAGAAAGTATTGTTTACTCATTTGTCAAGGGAGTGCACGGTGGCTGTCTAACAGTGTGCTGATGGAAATAGTTTTACTCATGCAAGCAGTGTGGCATTAAATAAAGTGGTGCATTGCTGGGCAATACCCGGGTGCTGTTGGAAATATAAATGTACTCTACTTCTGGTTCATGACTGTATGCTTTCCCGAGGCTCAACGAGTCTCTGCTGTTGACCTTAGTCAATGAGCCTGTGGGACATTTCAGTTAAAAAGCAGTCTGGGTGTGATTTGCTGCGCCGTAAAGTAATCATTTGCAATTTTTTTCATATACCGGTAAATAAAACACATTTTTCACCCTGCGCCGATACAATAATGATTCCACCAATAGATTGTCCTTACTTTGCTGTTCAGCTGTGAGGGCTACTCTATTTCTTCTTCTGCAATAGGAAGTTATTGTCTTTGTGTTTATGGAAGCAACAATAACAATTTGTTTTGAATAAATACGAGGGAGTAGTATTTAATAATAAATTATATTGAGCCAGGGCCTGCAGTAAATACAAAACACCAAAGCAGGGACTGCTTATCACCAAAGGTGTCGTCCAAGTCATGAAAAACAAGCTTCTGCAGATTTCTTCTCTCGCCCTGTTCCATAGGCTTTTGACAAAGATGGCATTGAATTAAAAATGAATGAATTGAGCTAGAGGCTGTGTGTGTGTGTGTGTGTGTGTGTGTGTGTGTGTGTGTGTGTGTGTGTGTGTGTGTGTGTGTGTGTGTGTGTGTGTGTGTGTGTGTGTGTGTGTGTGTGTGTGTGTGTACTGACTGGATAGTTTGTTGGCTTTTGCCCAACAGACGCTGCGAGTGCAGCTGAGAGGGCGTTCATTGGCTGACAGCTGCATTGATCCAGCATCTCGACTGGGTGAATGTTGAAGGGGAGCATGGTGACAGACACAGAACAACTTTATAATCATTTATTCATCCCTGCAACAAACCATTTAGCAGCTCGAGGTTCAGAGAATACGAGGCCTTTTCTCCGTCTGCAGTCTCATCAAGCACATGTATGATAATCTCTTGAACCAGATGTCTGCATATGAATTCTTCAAATGAGATAAGTAAGTTATTTATTAACCACCAAATAGCCATTAGCAACACCTCATAAACCTTTTTTTGGACCGGATTAGTTGAGTAATCGATTAGTTGATCAACAGAAAATAAATCTGCAACAATTTTGATAATTGAATACAACTTGTGTTTTAAGCAGAATCTCAAAAACGTACGCTTCTCCAGCTTCTCAAATAGGATTGTTTGCCCTTGTTGTTTTTCTTGGTCTCCTATGATCTGATTGGACAAAACAAGCTGTTTTAATATGTCGCCTTTGTGATGGCAAATTGTGATTTAGAAATGTTCATTATTTTCTGGCATTTTATAGACCAGAACAATTCAGGATAACACATTTGTTTGTCAGATCAAAGAATAATGAAAATAATCATTAAATACTACGCTTTATAAATGCCTTGTTGAAAAATGTGTGTACATTCATGGAAGAAGCTCCACCTCTACAGTAAGCGAGCACATGCACGTCTATGTATATTTTCTTGTAAGATAGACTTTTGCATCTTTGCCCCCCCCCTCCCTGTCCTCCCCCTGAGCATGCAGCATTATTTGTCCAGGTGAACACGAATAAACTCCAATAAAGCCACACTGTAGCTCACAGTCAGGCCCCCGCAAACCCACAGTGTGATCAGCGGGGCAGAACCAAGACAAATGAGTGCGGTTGCTGCTCCATAGATCAACAGATGGCCCGGTGGCAGTCGGAGTGCTGCTGTGTTTTCGGCCACTCAGCACTATCCCTCTGCCTCACTTATTGGCAGGGTATTCCCCCAACGTCCCTGTCCGATCAGGCAGCTCGTCAATCACCCTCTCACTGGGGCGTGTGTATCCTCTTTATGGGAAAACAATTTTCTCATCATGTTGGGAGCACAAGTTTGATTGTAAATCTGAGTTTGCAAGTTCAGTAGTTCAGGGGTTTCGCAGTGTCTTTAAATGATATCTCAACTCAGATTCCTCCAAATAATTAAATACACACCCACACTCTAGTGGGTCTTTGGAAATCAACAATCAATGTTCTCCTTTCAGTATTGTGTTTTCACTTGTCCCCCACTCTAATTCTGATTCAATCGGCCGAAAAATAAAGCTGTCAACGACGACACAAAAGCAACAAATTCAATTGCAGATGGGTTTTTATTTTACTCTTGTGAATTTATTTCACACAGTAAATCGCTATAACCTTGTGGAGCACCCCATGACTGTATTGACAGGTGTGAATAATGTAATACACTGTCAGTGGTTGTTTAGGGCAGGAGTGGAAGCAGATGTCTCTGCCACTCCAGATCAATTTAATGCTGGAGAGGTTTTGTATGAAACAGCAGATTAGTTCTCGGCTCTGTGTTTGTGCGAGAAGTTTAAAAAGTGTGTCTGCGAGTGGAAAGAGTACGAGAAGAGCCGCCTAACCCTCCTGCTCCAGAGTAGCTCGGCAATACAGGATTGTATTTGTCCAACACCGTACTGGCTGCACTGTTATGCACGGCCAGTATGTGTGTTTGGAAGTGTTGCTAAGAACCATAAATAAAAGTTTAGGAAAGCACATCTCTGTACACTCAAATGATCACAGCCCCAGAAATGCATATTGACATATTTCTGTTCAGGCCACATAGCACTTTTGTGTAAGCAAACCAACTCAACCAACTGACTCCCACCTGATAATGACTAATGAATGATGATTATATTTGCATAACTTTTCCCTGTGTCATGAAAAAGCGGTACAGTGAAACCCTTAAGGTTTTTTTTATTTTTACGAATGGCTGAAGAGACAAGAGAGAAGCGCATTTAGAGTAGGTGCTGCAGACGATTTAATGACGACATCAATCAGCCTCTCGCAGCGTGTGTGCAGACATTACCTAAAGCACTTCACAGGCCTTTACAATACAATACAAAACAATGGTAAAAATAGAACTGGTAACTGTATGAAAGTTTTATATTGGCGCATAATTATATCATGTACTTTGAATTTTGCTTGAAAAATGAATTTCTCTAAAGGATAAGGCTCGTATAATGTGGTTAGCACTGAATGTATTATAACCTTATTATGCTGAATGTATAACGACCTGCCGATGTGACTTTTAACAGTATTACAAAAGCAGCTCCGAATCATGAATATGATAAAATAAATAAATGCGTTGCACCTAGTTCATATATACACGGCAACATTACATGTCATGGATTCATACGGAGAAGCATAATAGTGTTATCGTTATCATTATCAGGGCTTTTGGCTCCCAGAGGTGTGAAGGCACTTTCAGATATAAGTGATGAACTCCTGTTTGGGCTGCAGCTTTGCATCTAAATACAAACCTGTGGAACTGGCTTGTAAGTGACTCACCAACTCAGTCCATGTGTTTACATAAATGAAAGCTGATCTCTTTGCCAGCTGTAAGTGTGACGTGAACATGTGCAGGACAAAGACTTCAGGGAAATATTACAGAGCAGCGTGATAGAAGTAAAATAAATAGACATGGTGGTGACGCATCCCTGTATTGATCCTGACATAAAGTGCGTCTTGAAGTCTAAATAAGTGCGTTTTCACTACTGAACGTTTGACTATTTGTAAAATCCAGACACATTTACACTGTAAGGAGTAAACGTGGTCTCACTGTTGCCTCTCACTTGTAGTCCTAAAGAAGGTAAATAAGAAGAGTGAAATGAAAACAAGATGAAAGGAGAGATGTGATTACAGACCTGCTCTACAGTTACATTCAGTTCAGCATTACCAGTGTAATAGGAAGGTAGCAGATTGGGAGCTTTGCATCAGTCTCCCTTGTTGTCCTTGAAACCTGAGAGCACTGCTGGTGAAACATTATGAGTAACCTTAGAATTAGGCAGAAATTAGGCCGGTCTGCTTTTTTCGCTTCATTTATCTGTCTCCCACCATGTGTTCAGGCCATAAAGTGATTTGACATTCAGCCATATTTTTGAAGAAAATATGGCTGAATGTCAAATCACTTTTGTCAGCCTCGCCACAATTCGTCAACTGAGGGTTAACGAGGTTTATCTGCACTTTGACGAGTTTTGAGAAATACGCATTTGAAAATTCAACAGTTCATAACGTGGACACTATAAAACCAATTCCAACCAATGTTGACACATCACATGCTACACACTAGGTAGCAGTGGCGGGCCGTGCATTTCACACCTAGGCCTTCAGTGATATCCTACACAGTCCTACCTGAATTATTCCCCCTCTTAATACCATCACCGGGCGTTGCATCACCTTAACATAGTCAAGTACAACAGAGTTATATTAATATTTCTGAAACATTTATAATCAATAAATCTGCATTTACAATTAACAGTGTTAAACTACCAGCTTTAAGATCGCTAGGATACTGTCAACACTTAAAAATAAAAGGCGCTTTTAAGGGATTAGTCTACAGAGTTTTATTAAGTCCACTAAAAGTATGTGAGCTTTAACAAGTGTGTTCACTTAACAGCAGCATTGTCGCACCTAAAGCAGTTTCATTTAAGAAACGTGACGATAAAGAATAAAGACACATAAACTATTCACTGAAAATAAAAGAAAACAAACAAATAATGTGCATTTGTTCATGAGGATATCTTTGCGACAGTGGTGAAAGTGTATTCATAGCCTTGAATGTCCACTTTGATAAAGGTTAAACCAAAACAATTCAACAAGTCTCCTTGAGTACTTTTACTGCACAGCTGAGCCAGTGCGCCACACACATCTCTACATCTCTTGCAGAAGCATCAAACATTTTATATATTTGTCAAAAAACAAAATGCTTGTTACCAAAACAACTGATTATTTGAACACAAAATCCATCCTCCTTTCTTTCCTCAAGAAGACTTCAATGACTCTGTTGTACAGTTTATCTGTGCGTTTCAGTTCCACCAATAAGTTATTTTCTATAGACATGGAGGCTAATGCTGAAACGCCTGTGATAGACTCGTTAGCGTCGGGGTTGGCCGTTCTCTTCTAACGATGTCTAGCTTTTCTTGAAAGGTTTGTCTCGAAAATGGCATTGTAATTATATCTGCGACCAAATCGATATCTTCTCCTCCTTCAGCCATTGTGGGTTGAAAAAACAGCTTGTAGAAATCTACACAAACTAACTCCTTCAAAGGTTGGACGTGGACGTGCTGACGTTATCGTACGCCTGCTAGCTGGCCCCGATGTCGCCAACTCGAAATCTGATTGGTTAACGCCACAGTTTTGTCTCCGTTCACTTTAAGCGACAGGCGCCCGCACTGTTGATTCTGAAGGCCTCAGGGCAGATTTCTTGGATCCATGGCAACACATCATGGCTGAAATATGATTGGATAAAAGCTCTAACATAAAGGCCACACCTCCAAATCTCGATCTGAGGCTGCGCAACCAAGAGGAAAGCTATGAAATGAAGAGAAGAGACTATGGGGAATAATTTAATACATATTTGTGGAAAAAATATATCAAAATTAAATTTATATTCTGATGATGTTTAGGCCAGCAGAGAAGGCCTTGCTGGCCCTGACGGCACTCCACTGCTAGGTAGTGAAGTTAAGACTATTTGGGCCAATTCAGTGTATTATGGGTAGAAACTAAACTAGACAGATAGACCTTTGTGGTTCCGAAATGGTTGGAAAACCAGAGTCCCAAGGGTTTATCTGACATTTCCCCAAAATGAAATTGAAAATGTAACCCTCAACTGTATTTTATGCAACTTAGCTTTACACAAGTTCCACGTGGCAGGAAACTTAAAAGTGAAAATTATATTTGCTAATAAATCTGAATTCTTAAGACTTTTTATTAAACTACTAAAGATCTTAACTTGAACTACTCTCTACTAGATTACATATAAAACATTTGGCAGCAAAACTGTTTTGAATAATTTATTCCTGTGCTTAAAATGATCACGTGATTCAGTTCCCGCCCTGCTATTGGTTGTCAGCAGATGGACCTTTGTGATACTGAAATGATGCTTGAACATGTGGAGATAGACCTTTGTAGATCTCACTGACTCAGCAGATATATACAAAATCTGCATAAATGAGTGATGCAGATAGACCCTGTTCACTTTAAAGCCGTTTGAGACATAGACCTCAAATGTGTCCAATTTGTCAGATAGACCTCGTTAACCCTCAGTTGACGACATGTCAACTGGTTTCAACTGTAAAGAAATACTGATTTAAGTTCTATGGCCATTATAAACCAAATGAACTCACTACAAATGTCCACCTCCTTAGGTTTTACTTGGCTACCACTGCACAGCCTTTCACATTTATACATGTGCAGTAAAATGATAAATTATTGTTATTATTGTTATTATTACTATATAAGTATTAGAAAGTAGTAAAATAAGACACTGCACAGAAGTGAGGTGCATGTGAATACACTTCTGTTAGCACATAACTCCCTCTGAAAGCACACATTGTGTTTGTGAAGAGAGAGTCCGGCTGGTTGTCTCCACCTGCTGACTGGCAGCTTCATTCATCAGGAAATCTCTTTTACAATTTTCCCTGGAAAGAACAAAAAAACAAAACAAAAACGATACACCCTGACTCAACGTGAGCTGTGATGTACATTAGTGGTGATGATACCGCTGGCAAATGTTATCCTAAGCCGGATGCCATGCCATCAGATGAACTACAGTGGATATGAGTCATGACGCTGAAGTGCGCTTCTTGTTTTGACTCATTATGGAGTCCTTCAGCTTGAGCAACAGGGGTCTTATTTTTAGCTTCTTCTGACCTTTAAAGTCTTTGTTATGTCTGGAGGCAATTATACAACTTGTTTTTTTATTCTTTAAAAAAGAGTTTAATCACCTTTCTGTAGTTACCCCCCCCTCCCAGGAACTCTTGTCCTGAATAGCCTCTCGTGTTCAACGCTGGGCAGTTAGAAAGTCAAGTTTTATGTTTTATGAAATGAAAAATAAAGAAACCTCATGATGACAGAAATGATTATCCGTCTGTCTGTGGATCTTCCAATTAGCTGCTGCATTAAAAAGGAAGTTTTAAACATGACTGTTTGAGTATGTTCTGAGTGTGAAGAGTAAAGGCAGTCATGGACTTTATATTTGGAAGCTGTAATTGCTGCTCTAACAGCTGTTCTGTTGTGCAGCTTATATTTGTATAGGTGAGAGAGTTTGTTAGAGTTTCTGCTATAAAAAGAAAAAAATACAATTCTTCATCTCTATATTAAGTAAATAGCATTTCAAAATCATTCAACTGCCCGCTCCTGTTATCACCTCGTGAATAGTCTTGATTAATGCCTCGTTCAAGGCTTCCTGAAGGCAAGCACTGTTTGGAACATGCAGTACAATCAACATTAAATTGCTTTTGAGTTTTACTTTACCAAAATGCCTTTTGAACCAGCAGTGCCCACTATTTCAAAACAGAGTATTATAAAGGTTACCCGTGCTTCTCTTTCCTCTGGTTGTATACAGCTGTAGTCACCATGTGTAGGATTTCAGAACAAACGTGATATTAGATTTTAACAGCCGGAAAATAGTGGGAGTGGTTCAAAATGTCTTGTGCGGCTACAATAGACTGTATTAAAGAAGTGTAGCCACCGTGACGTCACCTGTTGGTTTGTGGACTACCGATTTGAAGACACAAGTTTGGCATTTTGGCCGTCGCCATCTTGGTTTTTTGGAGCCAGAAGAGACGAGCGAGGCACAGCGGGGCCAAGTACCGTTAGCATAGCAAATGCATAGTAACCAGCTAGCGTTAGCTACCTTGCTTGGTCAGGAAGGTGCATCTGTAATTCACGTTTAACTGTAATATTATTGGGTTGCTCATTTTGGCTAGTGAAAGACATACCTAAAACAGAATGTACTTACTGAATGCTAACGTTATATAAACCATTTAACAACCAAATGCACCAACAAATACAAGGTCTACTGCTAATGAACTACCTGTTGTAGTCTTTCTCCACTACTGTCTAATGAATTCTTATGTTCACTGAGCGACAGTCATTTATAGTGATGTCATTCTTTTCTTTTGTATCAAGACTTATATGAGAATATCTTTTGCTATCTCATATCTGTCAGTTAAGTATGACGCCACAGCCAAGAGACAGTTAGGTTCCCTTATACGTATATTCTTGTTAGATTTTATATAAAATGTATGAAACAAATACAGTAACTAATTACTCTTCTCTGCATAATTCATTACTAAAAGAAGTTAGGAGCAAAGTGTGGTTAAGAGCTGCAGCTTCACCAATAATCTCATATCTGTCAGTGAAGAATGAAGGTAGAGCGAGGAGACAGGTAAACAAATCAGACGCATACAAGCGCCTCTGAAGCTCACTAATTAACAGGTTCTTTAATCTGAACACAAACTGAAATATAAAAGGGACAGTTTGTGGTTTTTAGGGCAAGTAAAGCAGCGTAACTGTTTCTTGGTTGTGAGCAGTGAGCTCCGTAACCGCTGCACATGTAACTCCCAATAAACACAACTTGGCGTTTTTACCTCTTTGTTTGTGTATAAATAATACAAAGAATGTTAATGTTTAATAAATGAGCTGTGGAGAACTGAGAACTGGTCTAGCTGTCTCCCCCTGCACCCAGTCTTTATGCTTTGATAAGCTAATCCTCTCCGGGTTTAGCCTCATACTCTATACACACTCTTAATATATGAGAATGGTGTAGTCATTTCCCAAAATGTCTTAACTATTCCTTTAACCAAGAATGAATATGCTTTTGATAACAACCTCTGGATGACTAAAGTAGCCTGAATTCAAGAGACGGCAACAGACATAAAGTCCCAGGTTCAGAATGTAACCTGCGTGTGTTTCTGTTTTAGACATGAGAGAGAAAAGAGCCAAACCAAAGAGCAAGCTCACCTTTTATTATTGGCAAAGACTGACTACACCAAATACAACTCTAGAAATATTCCTTAAAGAGTTAGCCCTTGCCAAAGTGTATTATGCAGCTGCTAATTTAGTGCAGAAAGTTCTGCTTAGTGTCAGCGAGCTACTCTTGATCAAAGTCATTAGTCACTTGATTTGGACTCTTTGCTGCTGAATAATTGAGGCTGTGAGAGGATAAAGGATTTGACGATGCTGGCTCACTAGTTAGGAGAAATAAAGAGAACTCCCATCTTTGAGAGAGAGCCAGGAGGAGGAGAGAAATAAAGGGCGAGAGAGTAAATTAGAGGAAGATTGAGATACTGAGTGAGGGTACTGTCCACCACAGTACTGAAACATTTAATACTATAATATCTGTTAGACTACCACCCACGTTTGGGGGGAAAGTCCTCCAAGTCTGTTCCCCCTTCTCTCGCTGCCATTTCCGGGGTTTCTCAAGGCCATTCATTCAGAGCTCTTGGCCATCAGACTCTGGGCACTTTACTTCCCTTCTGTGGACTGCATTCACCCTGTGAGCATATATCAAAAAGATAATAGTGCTTTGATTTATGTTATCTTGAGATGATGTAATACACAATAAAATGTCCCGTCTTTTGTACTTGTTTTCATCTCATGTCATCGGGTTGTGATTTATACCAGCGATTCATCCAATTACAGACCTGTGATGTATTTTCTGAATACAGATCCTGAGAATCTGTTGAATCCACTCATCAGTGTAAATAAAGGGAAGGAGACAGCTTGAAGAAAGGTTTCTTATCATGACTTTCTTCCAGTTACAAAGGACTGAAAAGCCTGAAAATAACCGTGCCCATTAATATGTAGATCTCAGGATAACGCAACATCTGAGGCCTCAGTGTGCTTCAAATGAAGCAGTTTGTAAACTGTCGCAAGGCAAAAGTGTTTATTGCTGTTCCAAACGGCCACACTCGAAGGTGGCGTGAAAAGCCTTCAGTTGTAGAGACGGAGGAGAAATCATTATCATTTTTATTTTATTTCAATAACGACACACACTTTCAGTCTCTCCTGGAAGTGATCCGAGGTGTTGCATAAGAAGTGAATGCCTACGTTTTCTGCCCTGCTGACCAATCACTGCGGGGCTGTACATGTCAGACTGTTGGTTTCAGAAAGTTACAGAATTGTCGAACGTGTTATTCCACAGAAGTGTAATTTGTGATCAGTCATGCAAGTTAAATAGTCGCTACGTCAGAACCTTTGCAGGAAAGGCGTTTCCATATCCCGTTAAGCACATCAAATCTTTTTCGACAAAGGCAAAAAACACCTTAAGGGAATGTCAAAACCTTTGTGCGAAATTGAGGAAGATTTATTGATATTTTCTGTTTCCATACAGCTTTTCTATTACGATACTTCACTAAAGGTTCTGCACAACCTCTCACAACCTTCGTTGTCTTTATCCTCCCGCAAAATGTGGTTCAAATACTATAGTTTGTCTTATTCTGCCTTCAAGTCATGTTGAACGTATGTTAATAGAGCACATTTGAAGAAGCCAGCAAAGTAAATAATGCTGAGAAACTGGAAATGTTTTTTAAATTAAAATTGTTGATAGAAATATTCTGGGTGCTGCTACAATGGTTTTAGGTCAAATATATAAAAACTAACTAACTACTTTTCCTGGGGAGCAATTCGTATAGTAATTGATTACTTTAAGAAGGTTAAGAGTAAAGTGTAATTTGTTCCAACAGTGATGCACCAGGACTGCATTACTCTCCTCCAAAGCATCAGATTATCTGAAAACTCTATTTTTGTGCTTTTGTATGTGAGTTTCTAGTTTTAAAATCACTATACACATACAGTTGGCTTGCCTTGCCTGCACTAAGGTATCTTTTGATATGAAGAGATCTCAGACCAGCTGGGTTGGTAAACATCAACGTGCTGTATAGAGTTTACTGATGTCCATTTGCTGCTTTAAGAGAACTGTAGATCAAAATTCTTCAGGCCGTCGCTTCGACAGCAGATGTACCACAACTGCTCCCCTCTGAGAAGTGTTCAAGGTGCCTCAGTGTAGGTTAAACTGATATAAAACTCAATTATTTCAGCCAGTATTCATGAAGACTGGGACCAATACTTTGTTGTGAGTTTGTGGACGGTTGTCTTTTCTAATCCATTTCTTTTTACAGTCCAAATACAAGAGCAAACAAAGCTCTTCTCTTTTCCATCTTCTACTTAACATGACGTCTTAAGGGCATCATCTCCTCTGTACCTGTTCTAGAGGAAGCCTTGAAGCTCCTTTCCTTTGCATTTAGAGATTTCGACCAGCTCCTATCATGGATTCTGGGTCATTTCAGTCAGTTAGGAACCTTCCTAAGCAAAAAAGACGGCAGCTGTTGTCTCTGATTGGCTTTTCCTGCTCTGAGCAGTCATGTGATCAGTCATGTGAATACTATAGAGCTGCTCTTAACTGTTGCCAAACTAGAAGTGAGTCGCTTGATAAATGTGTCTTATTTCTCACTTTCAGCTGAGAACTGTTTTACTCCAAGGTTTTCTTAGAGAGCTTTGTCAAGTGTAATTCTTAGCAGCTGATAAATACGGGTCTTGTACTCTCTCTTTCTCCTCGTCTTTTCTCACCTGACCTCACTTCACCTCGCCTTTCTCCACCTCACATCAACCCTCTCATGTGGATTACTTCATTTTTAGGTGTGCGTGCATCCTGCGGACCTCTCGACTCGCACAGTTTTAAATCAAATGTTGACTCATACCCTCCTCTGTGTCCAGGCTGTCAGAGTGACTTCTGGGGGCCCCACTGCAGTAACCGCTGTCAGTGCCGGAACGGGGCCAAATGTAACCCGATAACCGGAGCCTGCGTCTGCACCGACGGCTTCCAGGGCTGGCGCTGCGAGGAGACCTGCGACCCCAACCTCTACGGCAAGGAATGCCTGCTGGAGTGCCAGTGCCTCAACGGCGCCACCTGCCACCATCAGACCGGCCAGTGCCTGTGTGCGCCCGGATACACCGGGGCCTTGTGAGTAGCCCGCTGAATGTGATGCATGATGTGTTGAAGGGCTTTTGCGTTATTACAGATGCAGCGATTTCCAGATAAAAATAATGAAGTTGAAGTTTGAAATTAGGGAAGAAGGAATTTATGCAACTGCTTCATGTAATACTTCATCTGTGTGATACATTATTAAGGTAGACCTAATCGAAATGTGCTGCTAAGAGTTATCTATCATTGAGGTTATAACATTTCTAACATACATTCTACATCAGTAGGTTTTATTACATGAAGGAAGGATGATTCTTTTTTCTTTTATATATTAAAGTAATATACCAAAGAGTAATTACATTTCTCTTAAACACAAAGATTTCTTAGTAATGAACTAAAACTCAAATGCAGTCAAAGCTCCTCATACAATCGACACAATCACACCCTGCTGTGTAAAAAGAAAATATTGCAACTGAAGACGAATCAAAAAACAACCTGCATTTATTTAATGGGGAGAAACAAAACTGATATAGATTTCTTCTAAATTTGCCAAAATGTAGCATTAGATAAAAGTGTCTTAATATAAGACACGAGGAAAGTTTCATTGTTAATTATTTGACCATATCCCCCTGTAGTGCAACCTCCACTTCAGCAGCTCTTACATGCACCGAACTCTCCAGCTTTACTGATCTGTATTCTTTTTGAATGGCTATTGACGGTATTTTCTGGTTTATGAAGTCATACAAGGAGATATCAAAAGGTCCCCTTTGACTCTAATATGTCACCAAACTTAAAGAAGAATTGTGAACCTGGTTTCATCCCATGTAAAGATTTCTGTTCCAGACATGTCTGTGAATGAGCACATATTTAATAAGAGAATGCCTCATTTGTATATTTAAACAAGAAAGTAATCTGAAAGATTGTACCAGTACTACAAAAAATACTAAGCTTAATGTAAGCACGTTTCATGGTGATTAGTTTCCCCTGTCGTGTCTCACCTTAATAAATATGGTATATTTTTATGTCACGAAACTACAAGTATTGATGGTGTCCTAATTAAGTCTAAATTAAGTCTTTCTCATTTACAATATGTTCCCTTTCCAAAGCGAGGGCTTGCTTATAACTTATTCACTAGTAGTTTTGACACTTATTACCCCACACAGGTCCGCTGTTCTAAAGTTGCTTCCTCTTCATATTGATCTGTGCAGGTTTTATGATGTGGGATTTAAGGTGCTAAATGGAGCCCGTCTCTGAGAAAAAGAGTCTGTGTGATCCTTTACAAGCCAAAAAGCTCCGGCAGCTGAAAATTAAACAGCAAGTTTAGTCAGTGCATTAGTTCTTAGTCTAGAAGAAACTAAAAAATATATTTTAACAGATATGTTTGAAAATCATTGAAGTGTTTCAATAATGAAGGAGAGGTTTCTCCTTGTCTTTGTTCTTGTGCTGCTGATCGGGAATAGAATGTGTGCATCTCGATGAACCTCCATTCATTTCAAGGTGTAGCTCATCACTTATCGATGTGGTCTATTAATTACAGCAGTTGTGTGCTATAATGGATTTACTGAGTATGAAGAGGAGGCGACTTGAGAAGAGACAATCTGTGTGGTTGAATAAATGTCAAACTACTAGTGTATCTATACTTAGTGAATTCGTTATAAGCAAGACCTCACTTTGGCCCATACTGAGCAAAGCATATTAAGATCGTAACTCGCTTAG
>NC_041357.1:6897004-6902004 GCF_900634415.1 Cottoperca gobio
TATTCCATTTCTTTGTGTAAAAAAATAATGTTTGAATTCACACTGGCATTTAACAAGGCATTTTGTTTTCATTAAGAAGAATTAGCAATTCAATACAAGCAGCTGAATACAATGATAGCAGATATTGAACTGCTGCAGTGCAGGATAAGTATCAAACCTTGACACCATGATTTTGAATACTAAATGAGTGAATTATGCCTCCATAGTATTGAAAGCTTGCTCAGAAAGTTTTGTTTAATAAGTTTTCAAATTTTAGATTTTCTTGATTAAATCATAATTTGTCTATTTTAGAAAGACATTCAACATATTCACTCTTATGTAATGAAGACATCATTTTGGTATCATATATATATTTATATACCATGAGGCTGTCTTTCACACAGCTATACCTCTAAACACATGTATGTAACATGATGCTCATGTCCTCCTCAGGGTCCGGTGTGTGCACAGCCGTGTTCGTTCGGATCGTTCGGCATTAATTGCTCTCAGGAGTGCACGTGTCGTAACGGAGGCCTGTGTGACCACATCAGCGGTCAGTGTCAGTGCACTGCAGGCTACATCGGAGAGAGGTACAGCGTGAAAGTGTGGCTAACACGATTATATGAAACTTCATTGGACCCCTTTGGGGAAATTAGCTTGTTACTGCTGAAAATATTAATAGAATTCAGCAGGGACAGAGATAAATATGGGCACACAGCATTATTTGTAATAAACAGTAAATACGGAGGGAAAACTAATAGAAACAATAAAGCACGAGAGTCGGTGTTAATGTAAATGTGTTAGTAGGAAACACAGAGGAGTATTAAATATTTATGTATAAAATGCAAAGTTTGACAGCACTTCAGATGTTACCAGCAGGACTGACTGCTTCTTTAAATAATATGGTTACTAATTAGTAATATATGGTATTGACATAAACTGCAGTATCCTAGCATGTTGTGTTCACAGCCTGGAATAACTTTGGTGTCATATTGTGACATTTGCATGAAAATGAACTGCTGCCTCTTCCTCAAGATGCCACGCTTTATTCCCAAAACACATCGACTGTCGTGCAGCCATCATATACAGTAAAACTCCTCCCCTTATTAGCAGGTGGGCCGTAGTAACTACCTGTGTGATGTCATAGTAGAAGGTGTGTGTATGGATGTTATTCACCAAACACTTTGTTTACATTTCCAAACGATACGGCAGGTTCCCACGTCATTGGAGACATAGAAAAAGTGAAATGTCCATACATAAGTAGGCTGAATATGTCTGATTCCAGTATCTTTACACAAAATATACAGTTTATTTAAATGTGACTACTTTTAAATAATAAAGTTATTTGCCGTTGCCCCTTGGAACTGTATTCCTGGCAGTGTGGTTTTACGGCCAATCCCCACTGGATGCATTTTTAGAAGCGCTTTTGACGTCCGTCACTCGCCCTTCGTGTCCTCCACAGATACACTTCCATTCTATTAAATGTATCACTCCACACTTCAAGTCTATTTTCATCCCGTTAAGTGAAGCGTAATCAGCAATGTCTCTTAACTTTAACAAAGCAGTCATTTGAACCCAAACCATGATATCATACAAAGTTCACTAGAATAACACATTTGACACAGATTCACGCCTCCATTCTCAATCCCATAATCCCGTGCAGCTCCGCACTCGGAGGGTAATATGATGTCACAGAAACCTCTTCACCCCCCCTCTCAGACGATGTTCTCAGAGGACATGAAAAATTCAGCCATGCTTGAAAAGGGCATCAGCTTCTAAGAACTACGAGGTGTTTACGTCTTGTGTTTAAAACATGCCTCTCTTATTGGTTTAACACGCTGTAATTATTGTCTCACTTTTACAGTGATGTTAAGAGGACAACTGGAGTGCTGCCTGTAATCATTTGTATTTATAATTCATAACAGTCTGTGCCCTATCTTCAGTCTGGATCTCACTCTTCTGCTGCTTCATGCCTGTCTGAATTGAGAGCCTGCAGGTCCCGTAAGGACAATACATCACACAGAGTAGCACACGCTCACCACAAAAACACCTTACACACAGTACTCGCATTTCCAATATGTACAGTATGTATGTAAGGACCTGTAAGTCTATCTAAGCACAAGGTTGAGTTGGGATGATTACTGTTTCATTACATGACCCTTCCTCTGTGGGAGGTAAATCTTATGGATATAGTTGAAATGAATCTGTTAATGATCTGGGGGTTTTGAGAAGCAATGTCAATCGAAGGCCACATCTTGTTCCAGTCAAGTGGATCCTCTCCATGTCGTGCTTCATCTCTTTAGTCCATACATGTATAATGGACAGAGCTTAAACAAAACTAAACAAACTATTTAAACATGCCCTTGGATCAGCTGGAGAATGAACCGTCACAAAGCTGAGAACAGGCTTTACTACTGAACACTTAGAAATACGTGGTTCTCACAGGACAGACGAAGCTGCAAACATCAGAATCATTTTCATGTAGGTTTCCACCTACAAGGAATCTGCTGTGGTTTAGTTGGTGCATAAGAACAAAAACTCAAAGCACTAAAATAGAGATTAAAGTACTGATCGTCCAAAATAAAAATTAAAAACAATATTTACAAAATATAGACAGTAGAGACAATGTACAATATAAGGACATTTGGCTGGGCATTACGTTAAAGTAACGTGTAGAGGGGGGGAGGGAGAGACAGTGTCAGCTGGGGTCTCTGCAGAGGGGAAGAAACTGTTCTTATGGCGAGAGGTTTTGGTCCAGATGGACCGCAGCCTCCTGCCAGATGGGAGTGACAGGTGACGTGTGATGATCTTACAGAATATGATGCTTTGCTGTAGATTAAACTACACAACAGTATATAAAGGAGTTCAGTACAACCGTAAACATCTACAGCAGTCAAATGAAACATGCACATTAATCTAAAAACATGCAGCCAACATGTTTCCTGTGTTTCTCTCTACTGTAATTAATCAGATAAAGGAAAACTGTCCAAAGAAATGTATTTTAAAAGATTAAATAAACCAAACTAACTTCTAAGTCAGTTCCGGTTTAGCGCAAGACATTTATTCTTACTGTATATTGGAAAAGAGTCATACACCTTAACACAACGCGTCTGCACCTCACTGTGTGTCTTCAAAATGAGAAGTGTAGACACTGTACATCTCAAGTACAGAACATTACTTTATGTTCAGTGTTTTTTCTGCCCTCCCATCACCCAAAGTAGGAGATTTTAACAAAGTGCAATTTGAAATTGTTTTCTTTTTTCTTTCTTCCATCATCTCTATTAGTTGAAAAAGACTTTCTGCACACCCACCTCTCCTCTAGTCAGCTCTGTCTCTCTCCTCCTTCCACTCTCTCCATCTCTCGCTCTCCATCTTTAGTCTCAATTGAGCCAAATTACCTCCATTCATTTAGGCCCCAGACAGGTAAATTAGCCTACATGGAATAATTCCTAGATTGAGTTCTCTTCCATCCCGTCCATGTTCTAATAGAATTAGCCGAGATAAGAGTCCTGAGGAAGTCGGCATGATTTAAACGTGACACAAAACAGAACTCTTCGCTGAGCCAGTTTAATTGAGTGATTTGTCTATTTCTTAATGCTTTCAACTTGCGGACGTGTCGAGAATGAAGCAGAGACGTTAGCCTAAGTTAAGGCTTTAACTTAAACAATTATGCAATACAGTGTGTGTGTTCAGTGCTGCTCATTATAAAGCCCGCTCGGGCTGTTAGCATAATGTTGTAGCCTGTTGACCTTATAACGGTGTGAGTAGAGCACATGTCATCTGTGAGGAGAATGAAGTGCTATCTGCCAGTGTGAGATAATACCACTCAGTTTTTATTGTCAGATAGCAGCAGGAGAGTGATAGATCCTTCTATGAACTATGTTTAAAGATGCAATGTGCAAGATATGCCAGATATGTTGTGTCAAAGACATCTATGTGTTGTGTTGCAGAGATATCTACTGAAGTTAGCATGCTAACTGACTAGCCTCGGCCCGTCTATTCTTGTACTACCACTTGTTCCTCTAGAGGTGATAGTGAGTCACTGTAGCCCAAGATGAGAGGGCGAAGAAGTAGAGCTGCACCGAGGGCTGGTCAGTAATACAGCCATGGTCAGTGGACATTTTGATAGTTCCTTCCAATCCAAAATGGCAGAAACAATTAACGATCGTTTAATCGATTGATAGAAAATTCACCTGTAACCATTTATCAAGCACAAATTGCTTCGTTCTAGCTTCTCTGTCGTGAGGATTTGCTGTTTCTCTTTGTCTTATTTGACAGTAAACTTCTTTGGGTTTTGGACAGTTGATCGGAGAAATATAGAAATTTGTCGCTTTGTGCTTTGGAAACTGTGGCGGCTTCTTTCACCTGTTTACAGACGGACTCATTCATTGCTTAATCGAGACAATAATTAGCACATTAGCTGATATTTAAAATAATTATTAGTTGTAGCACGAGACCCAAGAGCCATAATAGAGCCGGATACTAGTCAACACAATCACACTGAACATATCTTTGGCATGGCCCGACTCTGATCCGAGGTCAGGTCTTTACCGCACATTATAGAGACTGGTCTCTACGAGGAACCAGGTGGGCCTGTGAAGACCTTCATAAACGGACTGTCGCCCCTTTTTTCTCCAAAGTGACCTTTCAAAACACGCACTTTTAATGAATCATTTTATTGGGAATTCAATCAAAGTTACAAATAGTATAAGATTACAAGTCTTTCCCATTTTTTCTCGTGAAATTATTATCCCCAGGGAGCCCACCCACCCGACAACAAAAACAACAAAACACTGTCTCCGTCTATAAAAGTAATTCTGCTAAAATAAGATAAAAACTTAAGACATAATGTCCCTAAACCACAGGGGAATAGATGGAGGCTTTGGAGATTTCCAGTTCTTATTTGAGGTTATATGAAGTAAATCTTTGCAAAAGAAACGAGAAACGCATCCCAACTTAATATGCTATCTTTGAATTTTGATTATTATTTTCTTCCACTAAGCAGAGTTGAATCAAAGAAA